>NW_001863984.1:0-435 GCF_000209125.1 Entamoeba dispar SAW760
ATTTTATTATTTAAACTATTTCAATTCAAACGTTAAAAAGATGAATAAAATCGTTCAATTTATCATTACAACATCATTAAATAAAGAGTTGTTTAGAATTCAATTCTGAACAACTTTTACCTTATAAATTTTTATACTTTCGTTGACATTTTTTGAGATATTAATATAAAAAAATAATGATTAATATTAAAAAGAAATACATAATGAAGATAAAATAAAATAAATAAATCATGAATAATAACTAATACAGATTAAGATAATTGTTAAACAGAATTTAATTTAAAGAATGAGATATAAAGATATTAAATAATTTTTTAATAGTCTTTAATAAAAATAATCATTCATATCTCAAAAAATGTCAACGAAAGTATAAAAATTTATAAGGTAAAAGTTGTTCAGAAATTAATTTTAAACAAGTGATTTTTTAATAAAAAT
>NW_001863983.1:0-1176 GCF_000209125.1 Entamoeba dispar SAW760
TTATAACAGAAGGGAAATTAACGACAAATTCTATTCAATTTAAATCTATTAGTTCATCTACTCTTCCATTTATTATTTCTAATACAATCAAATTCACTTCAATAAATATACCAACAATCACTAGTGATATTACAAGTGCTCCATTAATCCAATTAAGTAATTCATCAAATGATAATGGAAATCTACCAGATAATGTATATTTTGCATGTCATGATACAATATATGTATATATTTCTGATTCAAATTCTTATATATGTCCACTTCCATATACATGTATTGATTCTAATAATTGTCAACATCAAACAGGTACAAAATGGAAACAACAATACATATATCCAATAAGTAAAGGTAATGAAATAATATTTGAAGATAATAGTCAAACAACAAATGGATATGATATTATTGAAATTTCACAAGGAAATAAAAGTATTAATATCAAAGGAGGAAGTTATTACATTGTTAGTGAATCAAAACATAATACTGTTACATGTTCTAATGAATGTACAATTTATATTGAAACAACAACAATTGAGAATAATGTTAATTTAGTATTAACAAAATCAAATATTCATATTAAAGATTCACAAAAAGAAACATATATTAATATACTTGATAACAGTAATGGAAAATTAGAAGTAGATTTAGATGGAATTTATAATACACAATTCCATTTGAATGGGAAATCAGGAAATATTAAGTTAGTAGGAATTAATGTATTTAATGAACTTATTCTAGAAGGATCAATAATTAAATCAGATACTTCATTTGACATTGACAAAGTTACATATAAGTCAGGAACATTTGTGTTATCATCATCAAATAATATAGCAAGTATTTCACAATTCAATTATGAATCAAATAATGAACCAAATGAAAGATGTACTCCACTTATTTCACATCAACAAGAACATATTAACAATGGAGAAATATCGTTTAAGATTAGAAGTATCACTAATTCCAATGAAAAAGTGAAAATGATAGAATGTGGAGGAATTGTTCTTCAAGAATGTAAAACAGATACCATAACATATAATTGTCCACCTATTAGATGTTCATATAAGCAAGAAAATAAACTTCCAACAGGATGTTATTGTACATATTCACTTATAAGTAAACACAGAATGTATATTTGATTGTGAGAATGAAAATGAATGTGTATTTTATGATCCAGTAAGT
>NW_001863982.1:0-441 GCF_000209125.1 Entamoeba dispar SAW760
ATGGAACGATTTGATTCATCTTTTTAACGTTTGAATTGAAATAGTTTAAATAATAAAATAATATAGTTTTTTAATAGAAAAGATTTTTTGAAAAATGTTGATTTAAAAATAAATAACTTATACTTCATAAAATCTTGATTTAAAAAATGTTATTTCTACAATGAATAACAAAAAATAATCTATAAATAGAACACTATTATTTTAATAATTATTAATATCTCAAATGTACTGCGTCAAGAATTAATAACAACTGCATTTTTTAAGTGCATGATGTAAGGTAATAGATACCTAGTACTTTTTATTAAAATCAAAAAAGTGCACCTTTTTTCAATAAAATTGTTGAACTTGTATCTCATCTACAACCTCACCATTTCTGATAAAACTTTATTTTTTGGAGGTTCCATATAAAGTTACTAGATACCTAGTACTTTTTATTAAAAT
>NW_001863981.1:0-914 GCF_000209125.1 Entamoeba dispar SAW760
TAAAATAGGACAATTGAAATGTGTCCCTTTAAGAAGTGGTACTTACGCACCTGTTCTTGCGAACATTTCTGTCTTATAGGCAGAAAACTAATTAATAGGTTTCAGTCTCGTTCGTTACCGGAATTAACCTGACAAATCACTCCACCAACTAAGAACGGCCATGCACCACTACCCAATAAATCATGAAAGAACTCTTAATCTGTCATTCCTTCTACTGTTCGGTCTTGGTAAGTTTTCCCGTGTTGAGTCAAATTAAGCCGCAGGCTCCACTCCTGGTGTGCCCTTCCGTCAATTCCTTTAAGTTTCAGCCTTGTGACCATACTCCCCCTGAAGTCCATAAACTCAAGATTTCTCTTTAAGTTCTGAACAAGGTAGTATTGATATACTTGGATTTAGAAACAATGTTTCTTCATCTTTGTACATCTGAATTTCATCCAATCCTTGGTTGACATCGTTTATAGTTAGGACTACGACGGTATCTGATCGTCTTCGATCCCCTAACTTTCGTTCTTGATTAATGGACCCAGTTGAGTGAAATGCTTTCGCTCTCGTGCATCTTATAGCGATCATGGATTTTCACCTCTCCCGTTATTTTCTGAATCACCCCAATTGTTCCTTTTAATCCTTCTCTCGAAATGTCTAATTGACATCTCCTCAGCATTGTCCCATGCTTGAATATTCATTAACATAATGTTTTGCTTTAAACACCTTATTTTATTCAAAGTAATGACAACTCAATTACTTGAATTGTCTCCTTCTTTGATTTTAATTTAACATTTCTAGAAACTTCACTTAATGTAAAGTCTTCAAAATGTATAAAATCACATTTTAATTCAACTACGAGCGTTTTAATCACAGCAACTTTAATATACACTATTGGAGCTGGAATTACCGCGGCTGCTGCACCAGACTGC
>NW_001863980.1:0-985 GCF_000209125.1 Entamoeba dispar SAW760
TTCATAAGTAAATATCGTTTTATAGATTTGTTTTCATTTTCATTAAATTCTGTTTTATCATCATTACCATAAATTTAGATGAGTACAATTGAAAATGAGAAAACATTATAATTAGTATCAGTTTCTTTATAAATATCATTGGTTGTTTATCATCTGATTTTAAAATTAAATTTATAAATCAAGAAGATATTATAAATGGTAATTAATCCATTTATTAATATTGTCATTATATTTCATATTTAATGAATCAATATTAATGACAAAACATAATTCAATTTCATTTATTCATTGGTTCTTTAGAAGATGAATTTTATGTTTAATGAATAAAAACATAAATTGAGAATTGATAAAACTAAACAACCATTTGATTTATTAAAATGAAATTGAAATATTCAAATGTTCATTACTAAGAACAAAACAAACTAAATATAAAAAAGAAAATATTCTATTAATTTTATTTATTTCTCGATTTCATCCTACTTCAATCTCCATTTTACTTCACTTATTATAACTGATAGTATTAAAATTGAAATTGATGAACAACAACAAAAGGAATATATTAAAAGAAATGTTAAATTTCACAAAATAATAAAATTCCTATTATAATATAACACAAATATAAATAACATTCTCAATATTTATGTTATTTTGATTGTTTATATGAAAATGGAATGATAAAAAATAATAAACATCATTAGAAGAATAAAGAAGGGTTCAATCTGTCATTCATTAACGTTTTAAGATAATAAATGTAACTACAAAATATCAATGAGTACGATATTTACAAGTAAAGAGAGAAAACAAAATTGTTTATCACAACTAGAAAAATATAATGGAATTGATGATGAATGTTTTGAAAGAAGTAATGATCTTGTTGAGATTGATATACCAACAACTATTGAGTGGATAGGAGAGAATTGTTTTAAAGAATGTACAAGACTAACATCAATTAATATACCAACAACAGTTACTGAAATAGGAAATG
>NW_001863979.1:0-988 GCF_000209125.1 Entamoeba dispar SAW760
TTAGACTCTTTTAAACGTGGGAAAAAGAAAAAGGAAGCATTCAGCAATAACAGGTTTGTGATGCCCTTAGACATCTTGGGCCGCACGCGCGCTACTATGGAGTTACTAGAGAGCATTTTATCATTTACACCTTATTTATTAGGCTATGTCTAATAGGTAGGGATAGTAAGTGGTGTACCGAGATTGAAATAGTTAAGGAAAACTCAAAAGAACGTACATGACAGGGATAAATGATTGGAATTATTTGTTTTGAACGAGGAATTCCTTGTAATATCGAGTCATTAACTCGAGATGAATACGTCCCTGCCCTTTGTACACACCGCCCGTCGCTCCTACCGATTGAATAAAGAGGTGAAATTCTAGGATTCTGTCTTATAGATAGAAAAATGGATTTAAATCTCCTTATTTAGAGGAAGGAGAAGTCGTAACAAGGTTTCCGTAGGTGAACCTGCGGAAGGATCATTAAAAGAAAAGAAATAATCTTTTAAAATAAAACAAGAAATTTATAGAATAAGATAATCTACAAAGAAAATAATAAAAGTAAGAATAAAAGGAATTAGAATATAAGAAGAAAGAAAAAGTATAATAAAATATTACTTTGGATAGTTTAGTTTCCTGTGCGATGAAGAACGCAATGAATTGCGATAAGTGATAGGAACAATAAAATGTGAATATCCAAACTTTGAATGCTTGAAAGTATACTTATGAACTTCAAGGTATATATGATATTCAATATCCAAAATAAAAGAGTATATTAAAAGCAAATATTAGTAGAAGTGAGAAGTAGCTAGTGGGTAAAAGAGAGAAGAAGTAAAGAGCTTTAACCAGATATCTATAAGTGAGTTAATAAATAAAGATTTGAGTATCGTAAGAGGACTCCCTTAACTTAAGCATATCAATAAGGGAAGGAAGAAAAAATATACATGATTTCTTAAGTAATGGCGAATGAAAAGAAAAAGACCAGTTGATAAAATGGATAATTGTAAAA
>NW_001863978.1:0-565 GCF_000209125.1 Entamoeba dispar SAW760
CATTTTAACTAAATTATGAATGAGAAATCACTTGTTTAGAATTCATATCTGAACAACTTTTACCTTATAAATTTTTATACTTTCGTTGACATTTTTTGAGATATTAATATAAAAAAATAATGATTAATATTAAAAAGAAATACATAATGAAGATAAAATAAAATAAATAAATCATGAATAATAACTAATACAGATTAAGATAATTGTTAAACAGAATTTAATTTAAAGAATGAGATATAAAGATATTAAATAATTTTTTAATAGTCTTTAATAAAAATAATCATTCATATCTCAAAAAATGTCAACGAAAGTATAAAAATTTATAAGGTAAAAGTTGTTCAGATATTAATTTTAAACAAGTGATTTATTAATAAAAATTTATAAAAAATGATACTTCTATCATGATTTTTTTGAGACACAAAAAATGACTTATCTTAAATATACATCGTTTTTCATATAATATAAAATAATAATTATAATACTGATATATCAAATAAAATAATTGTTTTGTAGATAAAGTATTATAATTATTATTTTATATTATATGAAAAACGATGTATATTAA
>NW_001863977.1:0-1011 GCF_000209125.1 Entamoeba dispar SAW760
AAATGAAGACATTTTAACGAGTAAGGAAACGAAATGGCGTAAGGACAACAAAAGTAGTAAAGATTTAAAGTAATTTAGATTGAAACTGTCCTTAGTGCAGATCTTGGTGGTAGTAGCAAATACTAAGAAGAGGAAAAAAACATCTTAGAACTGAAGAGGAGAAAGGTTCCTAAACAACATTACTTGGATTAGGGTGAATCGATCCTAAATTACAGATGGAAATCCTTAAGAAATATATAAGTGACATATAGTCAATATAAGGATTGAAAGGGAATAAGATTAATAGTTCTTAATCAAGAGAATTAATGATTAAATCTTAGAAATAAGATTAAATCGAATAAAATGGTAACATATCATGAACTTTAAAATGGAGTGTGAAAATCTACGGAAGAGTTCTCTTTTCTTCTTAACAAAAGTAAACTCCACTGAAATGAATCAATCAGAGAAGTGGAATTTATTGGCTTTGTAAGAAATTCAACATATGATTGAATTGTGGTATTTTTGCAGTCTTCATAAAAATTAAAGGGAATCTTAGCATAAAGCTAATTAAAGAATTCTTTTGCTCGTACTAATAACCGCAACAGGTCTCCAAGAAGCAAAATCTTTAGTTAAATAGAATAACGCAGGTAAGGGAAGTCGGCAACATAGCTCTGTAAGTTAGCAAGAAAGAGTAGCTCTGGTGATTTCCTTGTAAAAGGATTAAAATCGAATCAGAACTTTAAAGGTTAGGGGAATCCGACTGTTTAATAAAAACATAGCATTCTGATAAATCTAAAAGGTTCATTACAGAATGTGATTTCTGCCCAGTGCTCTGAATGTCAAGGTAATGAAATTTACTTAAGCGCGGGTTAACGGCGGGAGTAACTATGACTCTCTTAAGGTAGCCAAATGCCTCGTCATCTAATTAGTGACGCGCATGAATGGATCACCGTGATTCCCACTGTCCCTATCTGCAATCTAGTGAAACCACAGTCAAGGGAACGGGCTTGATGGAACGGCGGGAAAGAAGAC
>NW_001863976.1:0-942 GCF_000209125.1 Entamoeba dispar SAW760
TATACAACTCTTACCTTCATATATTACACTTATTCATGTATATATATACAACTCTTACTTCTTATAGAAGTCTTCAATAGTATAGCTGGTTAGTATCTTCGCCTGTCACGTGAAAGACCGGGGTTCGAATCCCCGTTGAAGAGTTCACTTTTTATACTATATATATGTATATATTCTTATTTATTAGTCACTTATACTATTAACTTTATCTATTCCTCTTATATATTATACTTATTATACTTATTATATATATTATATCTATTCTTACTCTATACCTTTATTATATTATTTATATTATATATATTATATATATTTATTATCCTTATTATTTTTATTATTCCACTTCTTATCTATTATATCTATTCTCACTTCTTATACTTACTACTGTTACATCTCTTACATCTCTTACATTTCTTACATTTCTTACATCTCTTACATCTCTTACATCTCTTACATCTCTTACATCTCTTATTCCTCTTACTATACCTACTACTCTTACTACTCTTACTATACCTACTATACCTACTACTCTTACTACTCCTACTTTCCCCCTCCCCTTTATTGTTAATGGGGGTGTAGCTCAGATGGTAGAGCACTCGCTTTGCATGCGAGGGGCAAGGGGATCGATACCCCTCACCTCCATTATTATCTATTATTACCTTTTATTCTTTTATGTTATTTCTTATATATCTTATATTCTCTTTTATATACAGTAGTACTTCCTTATTCTTATTATATTAAAAATTTATGTATATATATATATATATTATTATGTTTATTCTTATTTTATATATGTGTATATGTATATATATATATATTTATGTACCTTATATATATCCATTTATTCTTTTATCTTTTATTAACTTATATCCTTATATTTTTATGTTTAAAACGACCGACTTTCCTTATATTTTTATGAATAAAACGACAAGGCAGGATCGA
>NW_001863975.1:0-993 GCF_000209125.1 Entamoeba dispar SAW760
TGTATCCTCTACTTATACACTAGATATACTATATCTTACTTTATCTATACTTTATGGATTTTATATGTATAAAAAGTGAGGGCTAGAGGGATTGAACCACTGACCGGCTGATCTGGAGTCAGCTGCTCTGCCACTGAGCTAAGCCCCCTTCATCTATATTTAATCTATACTATATTCTTTTTATGTACTTCCCTTATATATTATATATTATATATTATTATATTTATTATATATATTATATGTATATATTCTACTTTATATATTATATATTATATCCTTTATATTCTATATTCTATTTTATATTCATGACTTATACTTATACTTATACTTATATCCTTTATTATTATATTCCTTTATTACTATATTCCTTTTATACTTTATTCCTTTTATACTTTATTCCTTTTATACTTTATTCCTTTTATACTTTATTCCTTTATTACTATATTACTATATTCTTTTTATACTTTATTCCTTTATTACTTTATTACTTTATTCCTTTTATACAAATACTCTCATGTATGTATATGTATAATATGTATAATATGTATAATATGTATAATATGTATGTATTTCTTTAAAAACAATGCTCTCAGCAGGTTTCGAACCTGCGACCCTGGCGTTATTAGCACCATGCTCTACCGACTGAGCTATGAGAGCTTACTATAACTACTTTATCATATAATCTGTTTACATATTATGTTTATATTATATATATTTCTTTCTATTTATATTATCTATATATTATTATATGTTTATATGTTTATATGTTTATATGACTATACTATTCTATTCTTTAACTATTCCGACTAACTTATTCACTCTTTTATATAACCTTTTATAACTTAAACTTACTTCTTTATTTTTTTTATATGTTATATATATATATTTTATTTATTTTATATCTTATATCCTTTTATATCTTTTATATCACTTTCCAGTGTTTATATGACTATTTATTGTTCTATATATGACTATAGATGCCATACTTTCTTA
>NW_001863974.1:0-979 GCF_000209125.1 Entamoeba dispar SAW760
TCTGATAAAACTTTATTTTTTAGGAGGATCCACAGAACGATATTGGATACCTAGTACTTTTTATTAAAATCAAAAAAGTGCACCTTTTTTCAATAAAATTGTTGAATTAATATCTCTGCTACAACCTCACCATTTCTGATAAAACTTTATTTTTTGGAGGATCCACAGAACGATATTGGATACCTAGTACTTTATATTAAAATCAAAAAAGTGCACCTTTTTTCAACAAATTTGTTGAATTAATATCTCTGCTACAACCTCACCATTTCTGATAAAACTTTATTTTTTGGAGGATCCACAGAACGATATTGGATACCTAGTACTTTATATTAAAATCATAAAAAGTGCACCTTTTTTCAATAAAATTGTTGAATTAATATCTCTGCTACAACCTCACCATTTCTGATAAAACTTTATTTTTTGGAGGATCCACAGAACGATATTGGATACCTAGTACTTTTTATTAAAATCAAAAAAGTGCACCTTTTTTCAACAAATTTGTTGAATTAATATCTCTGCTACAACCTCACCATTTCTGATAAAACTTTATTTTTTGGAGGATCCACAGAACGATATTGGATACCTAGTACTTTTTATTAAAATCAAAAAAGTGCACCTTTTTTCAATAAAATTGTTGAATTAATATCTCTGCTACAACCTCACCATTTCTGATAAAACTTTATTTTTTGGAGGATCCACAGAACGATATTGGATACCTAGTACTTTTTATTAAAATCAAAAAAGTGCACCTTTTTTCAATAAAATTGTTGAATTAATATCTCTGCTACAACCTCACCATTTCTGATAAAACTTTATTTTTTGGAGGATCCACAGAACGATATTGGATACCTAGTACTTTTTATTAAAATCAAAAAAGTGCACCTTTTTTCAATAAAATTGTTGAACTTGTATCTCATCTACAACCTCACCATTTCTGATAAAACTTTATTTTTTGGAGGTTCCAGTATAAGTTACTAGA
>NW_001863972.1:0-937 GCF_000209125.1 Entamoeba dispar SAW760
TAATAAAATAATAATAAAGATATAAAAGATAATAAATAAATATGATAAAATAGAAGATATAAGAAATAATAAACATATACAATAAATAATAATAAATATTTTAACTCTTATTTCAATAGTAAGATAGTTGTAATGAATAACAGATAGTCAAGAGAATAAAAGAAAATAGAAATAATAAAGACAAAGAAGAGAAAAAGGAACAAGAATAGAAGAAGTAAGAAAGTAGAAGAGAGTAAAAAGAGAAGAATAAGAAAAGAAAGACAATAAGAGAAGAATAAGAAATAGAGATAATAAAAAAAGGAGAAAAAGAATAAGAAGAAGGAAAAAGATATAGATAAAAAGAGAAAAGGATAGAAAAAGTAATAAAACATAGGAGAATAGTAAGAATAAAAGAGATAAAAGAAAGAAGAAATAAAGAAAATAAAGAAAAAGAAAAGAAGAAGAAAAATCTAAATCAATAAGAAGAGGATAAAAGAGAAATAAAGATAAAATAAAAGAAATAAAGAAGAGATAAAAGATAAGAAAAGAGAAGAATAATAGGAATAAAAAAAAGAATAATAAGAAAAAGAAGAAGAGTATAAAAAGAAAAATATAGGTCAGAAAGGACAAATGAGAATAGAAGAAAGAAAGTGTAATGAATATATTGAACAAGAAATACTTGTATAATACTATAATTACTAGGAAACACATTAGTATAAAAAAGAAATAAACAATAAAAGAAATAAGAATAAAAAAGAAAGAAATATAATAGAAAGAAGAAATAAGAAAGATAAGGGTGAACAATAAAGAAAGAAATAATAATACTACTGATAGAAATAATTTTAGTTGAAATAAAATAATAAAAAGTCATATAAACACAAAGAGAAATAGAAAAATGATAAAAAAGAAGAAATAAGAAATTAACACATAAGAATAACATAAGAAATAAGATAAGAAA
>NW_001863971.1:0-935 GCF_000209125.1 Entamoeba dispar SAW760
ATGAGAATTTCTGATCTATCAATCAGTTGGTAGTATCGAGGACTACCAAGATTATAACGGATAACGAGGAATTGGGGTTCGACATCGGAGAGGGAGCTTTACAGATGGCTACCACTTCTAAGGAAGGCAGCAGGCGCGTAAATTACCCACTTTCGAATTGAAGAGGTAGTGACGACACATAACTCTAGAGTTGAGTAAAATCAATTCTTGAAGGAATGAGTAGGAGGTAAATTCTCCTACGAAATCAATTGGAGGGCAAGTCTGGTGCCAGCAGCCGCGGTAATTCCAGCTCCAATAGTGTATATTAAAGTTGCTGTGATTAAAACGCTCGTAGTTGAATTAAAATGTGATTTTATACATTTTGAAGACTTTACATTAAGTGAAGTTTCTAGAAATGTTAAATTAAAATCAAAGAAGGAGACAATTCAAGTAATTGAGTTGTCATTACTTTGAATAAAATAAGGTGTTTAAAGCAAAACATTATGTTAATGAATATTCAAGCATGGGACAATGCTGAGGAGATGTCAATTAGACATTTCGAGAGAAGGATTAAAAGGAACAATTGGGGTGATTCAGAAAATAACGGGAGAGGTGAAAATCCATGATCGCTATAAGATGCACGAGAGCGAAAGCATTTCACTCAACTGGGTCCATTAATCAAGAACGAAAGTTAGGGGATCGAAGACGATCAGATACCGTCGTAGTCCTAACTATAAACGATGTCAACCAAGGATTGGATGAAATTCAGATGTACAAAGATGAAGAAACATTGTTTCTAAATCCAAGTATATCAATACTACCTTGTTCAGAACTTAAAGAGAAATCTTGAGTTTATGGACTTCAGGGGGAGTATGGTCACAAGGCTGAAACTTAAAAGGAATTGACGGAAGGGCACACCAGGAGTGGAGCCTGCGGCTTAATTTGACTCAACACGG
>NW_001863970.1:0-828 GCF_000209125.1 Entamoeba dispar SAW760
GTTATGCGTCTGATTTTAATAAAAAGTACTAGGTATCTAGTAACTTTATATGGAACCTCCAAAAAATAAAGTTTTATCAGAAATGGTGAGGTTGTAGATGAGATACAAGTTCAACAATTTTATTGAAAAAAGGTGCACTTTTTTGATTTTAATAAAAAGTACTAGGTATCCAATATCGTTCTGTGGATCCTCCAAAAAATAAAGTTTTATCAGAAATGGTGAGGTTGTAGCAGAGATATTAATTCAACAATTTTATTGAAAAAAGGTGCACTTTTTATGATTTTAATAAAAAGTACTAGGTATCCAATATCGTTCTGTGGATCCTCCAAAAAATAAAGTTTTATCAGAAATGGTGAGGTTGTAGCAGAGATATTAATTCAACAATTTTATTGAAAAAAGGTGCACTTTTTTGATTTTAATAAAAAGTACTAGGTATCCAATATCGTTCTGTGGATCCTCCAAAAAATAAAGTTTTATCAGAAATGGTGAGGTTGTAGCAGAGATATTAATTCAACAAATTTGTTGAAAAAAGGTGCACTTTTTTGATTTTAATAAAAAGTACTAGGTATCCAATATCGTTCTGTGGATCCTCCAAAAAATAAAGTTTTATCAGAAATGGTGAGGTTGTAGCAGAGATATTAATTCAACAATTTTATTGAAAAAAGGTGCACTTTTTATGATTTTAATATAAAGTACTAGGTATCCAATATCGTTCTGTGGATCCTCCAAAAAATAAAGTTTTATCAGAAATGGTGAGGTTGTAGCAGAGATATTAATTCAACAAATTTGTTGAAAAAAGGTGCACTTTTTTGATTTTAATATAAAGTA
>NW_001863969.1:0-945 GCF_000209125.1 Entamoeba dispar SAW760
TAAAAAAATGTTATTTCTACAATGAATAACAAAAAATAATCTATAAATAGAACACTATTATTTTAATAATTATTAATATCTCAAATGTACTGCGTCAAGAATTAATAACAACTGCATTTTTTAAGTGCATGATGTAAGGTAATAGATACCTAGTACTTTTTATTAAAATCAAAAAAGTGCACCTTTTTTCAATAAAATTGTTGAACTTGTATCTCATCTACAACCTCACCATTTCTGATAAAACTTTATTTTTTGGAGGTTCCATATAAAGTTACTAGATACCTAGTACTTTTTATTAAAATCAGACGCATTTAACTTCTTTCGTCTAATTTAGACAGAAACATGTCAAAAATTATCTCAGATAGAAAGCGACCAGAATTAATAATTTTTATCTTTTTGTAGAGTGCATATTAATGTGATTAATACTTAGTACTTTTTATTAAAATTGACGACATTTAACTTCTTTCATTTGGTTTAGATAAAAATAGAATAAATTAATATCTCAAATACATGACGATCACAATTAATAATTTTTATCTTTTTGCAGAGTGCTTTTGAAGATAATTGATATATAGTACTTTATATTAAAATCATAAAAAGTGCACCTTTTTTCAACAAATTTGTTGAATTAATATCTCTGCTACAACCTCACCATTTCTGATAAAACTTTATTTTTTGGAGGATCCACAGAACGATATTGGATACCTAGTACTTTTTATTAAAATCAAAAAAGTGCACCTTTTTTCAATAAAATTGTTGAATTAATATCTCTGCTACAACCTCACCATTTCTGATAAAACTTTATTTTTTGGAGGATCCACAGAACGATATTGGATACCTAGTACTTTATATTAAAATCAAAAAAGTGCACCTTTTTTCAACAAATTTGTTGAATTAATATCTCTGCTACAACCTCACCATTTCTGATAAAACTTTATTTTTGGA
>NW_001863968.1:0-851 GCF_000209125.1 Entamoeba dispar SAW760
TATTTTTAAATCACATTTTTCAAAAATCTTTTCTATTAAAAAACTATATTATTTTATTATTTAAACTATTTCAATTCAAACGTTAAAAAGATGAATAAAATCGTTCAATTTATCATTACAACATCATTAAATAAAGAGTTGTTTAGAATTCAATTCTGAACAACTTTTACCTTATAAATTTTTATACTTTCGTTGACATTTTTTGAGATATTAATATAAAAAAATAATGATTAATATTAAAAAGAAATACATAATGAAGATAAAATAAAATAAATAAATCATGAATAATAACTAATACAGATTAAGATAATTGTTAAACAGAATTTAATTTAAAGAATGAGATATAAAGATATTAAATAATTTTTTAATAGTCTTTAATAAAAATAATCATTCATATCTCAAAAAATGTCAACGAAAGTATAAAAATTTATAAGGTAAAAGTTGTTCAGATATTAATTTTAAACAAGTGATTTATTAATAAAAATTTATAAAAAATGATACTTCTATCATGATTTTTTTGAGACACAAAAAATGACTTATCTTAAATATACATCGTTTTTCATATAATATAAAATAATAATTATAATACTGATATATCAAATAAAATAATTGTTTTGTAGATAAAGTATTGAAGGACGTATAGATGAGTAGAGTCAATATTTTTTGTCACTGAGTCAATTTTATCATATCTCTGTAACAAGGTTGTTTTAATGAAAACTTATAAGGTAAAAAATGTTCTTGGAGGTAATCTGAAGACCTCATTTTTTAACAATTTTTTCATGATTATTTCATCATTTTATTTAACATAATTATGTATGAGAAATGAATTGTTTAGAATTCAATTCTGAACA
>NW_001863967.1:0-1000 GCF_000209125.1 Entamoeba dispar SAW760
TGTGTATATATATACCATCTTTATACTTATAGTCTTACACTTATTATGCTATGTATAATCTATAATCTATAATCTATAATGTGTATACGTTTATATTCTTATAGCAATAAATTATATACATAAGGCTGTATACTATATACTTCTAGTATATCGGTATAATAAGTTGATAAGTAAAGTAGACTATATTGTACTTTATGTTATATTCTAAGGTTTTGACGTCTCTATATTCTAGTTTATGTTATATTGTATTGTACTTTATGTTATATTCTAACCTATTGTGGTCTCTATATTCTATTTTACTTTATGTTATATTGTAAGCATTTGTGGTCTAAGGGCAGAATTCCACCCTTCCAAGGTGGAGATCCGGGTTCGAGTCCCGGCAAATGCACTTTTATATGTTTCAACTATGTTCTAGTATATTAGAGTATCTTATATTATTATTATATTATTATATGACTATATTATTATATTAATATATTAATATATTATTATATGTATTTATTAATATTATATGTTTATATGACTATATGACTATATTCCTTTTATGTACTACTACCTATTTTATCATGTGTATATATTATACCATTCTTTATACCTTATAGTCTTTACACTTATTTATGCTATGTATTAATCTATTAATCTATTAATCTATTAATGTGTTATACGTTTATATTCTTATAGCAATAAATTATATACATAAGGCTGTATACTATATACTTCTAGTATATCGGTATAATAAGTTGATAAGTAAAGTAGACTATATTGTACTTTATGTTATATTCTAAGGTTTTGACGTCTCTATATTCTAGTTTATGTTATATTGTATTGTACTTTATGTTATATTCTAACCTATTGTGGTCTCTATATTCTATTTTACTTTATGTTATATTGTAAGCATTTGTGGTCTAAGGGCAGAATTCCACCCTTCCAAGGTGGAGATCCGGGTTCGAGTCCCGGCAAATGCACTTTTATATGTTTCAACTATGTTCTAGTATATAGA
>NW_001863966.1:0-807 GCF_000209125.1 Entamoeba dispar SAW760
TAAAGAAATAAACATATACATATATATATATATATATACATATATAAAGGATAAGAATATAGTTATAGTTATAGTTATAGTTATAGGTATAGTTTTTGTTTTATATAAACATAGATGTATAAATATAAATATATATATAAATAAGAAATATATGATATATAAAGTGATGATATACATAATAAATATATATAATAAGTTTAAAGAAGTAGTTTAAGTATAAAATGGTTTCACCCGGGTTCGATCCGGGGACCCTCACCACGTCAAGATGATGTGATAACCAACTACACCATGAAACCTTTATAAACTGGTAAAAGGTCAAAGGTATATAGATACACTAAGAAAGGTTTATAAAGTAGTAAAAGGTCAAAAGGATATAGTTAGTGATATAAATAAAGTAGATAATGATATATCAAGTGATATAGACAAAGATATATATATATATATATAGATAAAGGATATAGATAGTGATATAGATAAAGGTTTATATATAAATATATATAGATAAGTAAGTAACTAAAGAATAGTGATATATACATATGATAAGATATACATATAATAATAAGTTGGTAGGGAATATAGTGATATAGTTATATACATAAGATAAGATGGAAGGTGTAGTAAAGATAATAAAGATAATAAAGATAATAAAGATAATAAAGATAATAAAGATAATAAAGATAAAAAAATTAATAAAAATAGTATAAGTAGTATAAGTAGTATATCTAATATATCTAGGATATAATAAGTAATATAAAGTCTAAAAAGCGTATGCTTCCTGTCGGGTTCGAACCAACGACCTTTAGAACT
>NW_001863965.1:0-944 GCF_000209125.1 Entamoeba dispar SAW760
TATGACAAGTAATTTGCACGTTAACACTGCGTGATCTTCCCCAAAGTTTCCTTCGGCTTCAATCCGTTCAAGTATAGTTCACCATCTTTCGGGTCCTAACATATTTACTTCTTCTATTGAAAGATACTATTGCTAAATGTATTTCTACACTCTCATAGTTTTTCGTTTTCTCTTCATGTTATAGCTTTCCTGCTATTCTCATTCGCATCCATGTTAGACTCCTTGGTCCGTGTTTCAAGACGGGTAGATAATTTACTTCTTCAAGAGTTTCTATTCTCGGGATTAAATGTATTAATCTTACCTTAAATAGCTTTTATCATTCCATTATTATTGGATTTTTACTTTTAATTCACAATTAAATACTAAGATTTCTCTTAATATTCTCGTTTATTAATAATCACTATAAATGAAATAATTCTCTTGCTCTTAATAATTTCCTATATTACAAATTTCAATACAATCTTATTAAATATACTACTTATATATCTAATCTTTTTATATTTTTATTTATAATACATTCTACTATTTTTCTTATAAATTATCCGTTCACATATTACTCTTTCAAGCTCTTTTCACTCTTTTTCCAAAGTTCTTTTAAGTTTTCCTTCACAGTACTTCTTTGCTATCAGTTTTCCTGTAATATTTAGACTTTGATGAATACTATCACCTTTTCGATTTATACTTCCAAATAAATTTACTCTTTTCTAAACTATATTCTTTTCAAAATATATTTAAATTGACGAGGCTTTCACTCTCTCTGGCTCAGCATTCGTTCTGAATTCAATCTAAATTATCTCTTTTAAATATAATTTTTCTTTTAGTTACACTCTGAATAATTTAAGACTAGCCTCACACATTGCTGTATTCTTCTAACCTTTTTACAATTATCCATTTTTATCAACTTGGTCTTTTCTTTTCATTCGCCATTACTTAAGAAATCATTG
>NW_001863964.1:0-953 GCF_000209125.1 Entamoeba dispar SAW760
CTTTGCATCTCTGATGGTCCTAGATTAACATATTTGAATTTCGTGAAAAATGAGACATTTTTTGGTCAATTTTCATCCTCACTTTCTCCAATTTTTTCTCTCTTTTTGTTTTTAGATTTTTCATTTTTTTTTTGAATGGCCAAAAACCTCGTCATTTTTCACGAAATTAAAATCTTTGCATCTCTGATGGTCCTAGATTAACATATTTGAATTTCGTGAAAAATGACATGATTTTCATCAATTTCATCCTCCAATTTTTTCTCTCTTTTCTTTTTTATTTTTTTCTTTTTTTTATCCATTGTTCATGATCATCCAAAATCATCATCATTTTTGCTACGCTTGAAATCTTTGCATTAGAATCGGTCCAGAAACACAATATTTTGAAATCGTGTAAAATGTTCTTACTTTTATCAATTTCATTTCTTCATTCAATTCTTTCTTAATTCTTTCTTCATTTTTCAATTTTCTAAATTCACTATCATTTTTGCTACGCTTGAAATCTTTGCATTAGAATCGGTCCAGAAACACAATATTTTGAAATCGTGTAAAATGTTCTTACTTTTATCAATTTCATTTCTTCATTCAATTCTTTCTTAATTCTTTCTTCATTTTTCAATTTCTAAATTCACTATCATTTTTGCTACGCTTGAAATCTTTGCATTAGAATCGGTCCAGAAACACAATATTTTGAAATCGTGTAAAATGCTCTTACTTTTTATCAATTCACTTCTTTATTATTAACATCATTTGTTTATTTCTTAATTTCATTTTGTTTCATTTTTATTTCCATTTTCATCTACTTTAATCTCTAAATTTATTTTTATCTCACTTGCATTTCCTCATTCTCAATTTCCTCATTCTTAGATTCCTCATTCTCAAGTTCTTCTTTCTTTAAATCCTTCATTTTCTTTAACTCCCATCTTTCGTTTTGTTTCGTTTTCTTTCCCTGTTCT
>NW_001863963.1:0-976 GCF_000209125.1 Entamoeba dispar SAW760
CTTATTATGTTTATCCTATTATTACCCTTCTTATTACTCCTTATAACTTTATCCTATTATTACCTATTCAACTTATGCTTATCATATTTACTTTATCATATCTACTTTATTATTTCTACTTTATCATTTCTGCTTATCATATCTACTTTATCATTTCTGCTTATCATATCTACTTTAACATTTCTGCTTAACTTCTGCTTAACTTATGCTTACTGAAAGCTTCCGTGGCTCAGTCGGCAGAGCGAACGGCTGTTAACCGTTAGGTCCTTGGTTCGATCCCAAGCGGAAGCGTCTTTTTTACTATTATTATTAACCTTTATGCTACTATTATTATTATTATCATCTTATTCACTTATTATTATATTATTATATTATATTATTATGTTCTTTTTTTATTCCCTTATTCCCTTATTCTTTCTCTTTAGTAGATATATTCTTATATTTCTATTTCTATTTATTATACTTATACATGTATATATGTATATATCTTTTTATACTTCCTTAGTATTTTACTTAGTATTTTACTTCCTATATCCTTATTAGATGTACCTACTTTATACTATTACCTATATGCTATTCTTATCCCTTTATACTATACTATTCTATTCCTCTTATACTATTCTTATCCCTTTATACCTTTATATTCTTATACTTTTATACTTTTATACTTTTATACCTATAACCATTTATACCTTTATACCTTTATACCTTTATACCTTTATACTTTATACTATTTCCTCTTATACCACCTATTCTTATTATAAAAAAATACGCCCCCCGTGGGGCTCGAACCCACGACCGCGCGGTTAAGAGCCGCGCGCTCTACCGACTGAGCTAGGAAGGCTCACAGATTATTAGTATTCTTGACTTCTAGACTATGACTATATTTATATATATTTTTATATTTATTTAAATTTTATTTTATTATTTATGTTTATTTTATATATGTAATGACTTATTATATTTATTCCTTTTT
>NW_001863962.1:0-967 GCF_000209125.1 Entamoeba dispar SAW760
TATATATGTTTATTCCCTTTAAAAAATACTAGAAGGCGACTATGGGGATCGGACCCATGACCTTCTCTTTACGAGAGAGACGCTCTGCCACTGAGCTAAGCCGCTTTATATTATTATTACCTATTTCTATCTTTACACTTAGCTTATATATATTTATTATCTTCCCTATTTATTATGTTATTATTTATCATCTTTTTACCTTTATATCTTTTTATTACTTTATTATACATCTACTATACACTTCTTACTATTACTATTTCCTACTTATTACTATTTACTTATTACTTCTTACATTACTTCCATTTCTTACTTATTACTTATTACTTCTTACTTATTACTTCTTACTTATTACTTCTTACATCCTTTTACTACTTACTACTTACACCTACCCATCTATTCATAACGGTTCCATGGTGTAGGGGCAGCATATAAGATTTTGGTTCTTAGGACCCCAGTTCGAATCTGGGTGGGACCACTTTTTATGTATATAACTATACCTTTATACCATTATATTAAACTTATGAACTTTATCTATGTTTATATTCTAACTATTATCTCTTTCTATATATATTTCTATCTTATATTATGTTATATATTCTACTATATTCTACTTTTATCACCACTTATGTATGTATGTATATATATATATCACTATCTATATATTATATATATATATTATGTATCTATATATTATATATATTATGTATCTATATATTATTTATATATATTATATATATATTATCTATCTATATATTCTTCTTTATCACTCTCTGTCTATATGTTTATTCCTTTTATATATGTTTATTCCTTTTATATATGTTTATTCCCTTTAAAAAATACCTAGAAGGCGACTATGGGGATCGGACCCATGACCTTCTCTTTACGAGAGAGACGCTCTGCCACTGAGCTAAGCCGCCTTATATTATTATTACCTATTTCTATCTTACACTTAGCTTATATATATTTA
>NW_001863961.1:0-941 GCF_000209125.1 Entamoeba dispar SAW760
TAATATTAAAAAGAAATACATAATGAAGATAAAATAAAATAAATAAATCATGAATAATAACTAATACAGATTAAGATAATTGTTAAACAGAATTTAATTTAAAGAATGAGATATAAAGATATTAAATAATTTTTTAATAGTCTTTAATAAAAATAATCATTCATATCTCAAAAAATGTCAACGAAAGTATAAAAATTTATAAGGTAAAAGTTGTTCAGAATTGAATTCTAAACAACTCTTTATTTAATGATGTTGTAATGATAAATTGAACGATTTTATTCATCTTTTTAACGTTTGAATTGAAATAGTTTAAATAATAAAATAATATAGTTTTTTAATAGAAAAGATTTTTTGAAAAATGTTGATTTAAAAATAAATAACTTATACTTCATAAAATCTTGATTTAAAAAATGTTATTTCTACAATGAATAACAAAAAATAATCTATAAATAGAACACTATTATTTTAATAATTATTAATATCTCAAATGTACTGCGTCAAGAATTAATAATAACTATAACAATTACTAGTACACTAAAAGTTATTTGATATTTATTACTTTTTATAGAAAATGATTTAATTATCAATAATTAATAAATTATGTTAGAATGAATTGTTAAAAATTATTTTATCTATACTGCGTCAAGAATTAATAATAACTATAACAATTACTAGTACACTAAAAGTTATTTGATATTTATTACTTTTTATAGAAAATGATTTAATTATCAATAATTAATAAATTATGTTAGAATGAATTGTTAAAAATTATTTTATCTATACTGCGTCAAGAATTAATAATAACTATAACAATTACTAGTACACTAAAAGTTATTTGATATTTATTACTTTTTATAGAAAATGATTTAATTATCAATAATTAATAAATTATGTTAGAATGAATTGTTAAAATTATTTTATCTATACTGCGTCAAGAATTA
>NW_001863960.1:0-927 GCF_000209125.1 Entamoeba dispar SAW760
TAGACAGTATAATATATAGAGATAAGATAAGAGTAGTGTGTAGATATGACATATAACATATCTAGTATAAGTAGTATACATAAATAGATAAGTAGAGGAAAAGTATAAAGGATATAGTTATAGTAGTTATAGAATAAAACATATAGAAAAGATATAAAGTATAAAGTATAAGGTATAAGATATAAGATATAAGGTATAAAGTATAAGGTATAAAGTATAAGTTATAAGAGTATAGTATAGTATAGTATAGGTGGAAGTATAGTAGGAATATACTATTAAAAGATGCAAGAGGTGGGGTTTGAACCCACGCCTCCGAAGAGATCCGTACCTGAAACGGACGCCTTGGACCACTCGGCCACTCTTGCTATTACCTTGAAGGAAATAGAAAGTAGAAAAACAAGAATAGTAATAAACATGATAGAATAGTAATAAACATGATAGAATAGTAAGGTGAATAGTCATATAGAATAATAAATAGATAGAATAGGAAGTAGTTTTGTCATATAGAATAATAAATAGATAGAATAGTAAGGTGAATAGTCATATAGAATAAACATATAAAAAGAATAAAAATAAATAATATATGATAGAAATGGGTAGATATATAGAATAGGAAGTATAAAAATTAGAAGGATGTATAAGTATATAATATATAATATAGAATAGTCATAAAAATAGACTAAGTGTAAGAATAAAAATTATAGATATAGAGATTGATATAAATATAAATATAAATATAAATATATATATATATATATATAACACATAAAATTTAAGATATAAATATATGATAGTGTAAGATAATGATATAAAAGTACGACAATGGCAGGATTTGAACCTACGCCTCCATAGGAGAAGTGATTTCGAGTCACACGCCTTAGACCACTCGGCCACATTGTCATTAACCTTTAAATATAGAAAGGAAAG
>NW_001863959.1:0-1002 GCF_000209125.1 Entamoeba dispar SAW760
AGACTGCAAAAATACCACAATTCAATCATATGTTGAATTTCTTACAAAGCCAATAAATTCCACTTCTCTGATTGATTCATTTCAGTGGAGTTTACTTTTGTTAAGAAGAAAAGAGAACTCTTCCGTAGATTTTCACACTCCATTTTAAAGTTCATGATATGTTACCATTTTATTCGATTTAATCTTATTTCTAAGATTTAATCATTAATTCTCTTGATTAAGAACTATTAATCTTATTCCCTTTCAATCCTTATATTGACTATATGTCACTTATATATTTCTTAAGGATTTCCATCTGTAATTTAGGATCGATTCACCCTAATCCAAGTAATGTTGTTTAGGAACCTTTCTCCTCTTCAGTTCTAAGATGTTTTTTTCCTCTTCTTAGTATTTGCTACTACCACCAAGATCTGCACTAAGGACAGTTTCAATCTAAATTACTTTAAATCTTTACTACTTTTGTTGTCCTTACGCCATTTCGTTTCCTTACTCGTTAAAATGTCTTCATTTTAACGGTCGAGTATCAGTTAAGAAATTATAATGCCATCCATTTTCAGGACTCATTCATTCGATAGGTGAGTTGTTACACATTCCTTAGCGGTTTCCGACTTCCATGGCCACCGTCCTATTGTCAATATGAATGAATACCTTTTGTGGTACTCGTTATGTTTCTTTTTGGCACTTTATCTCGACGTTCGGTTCATCCCGCATCGCCAGTCCTGCTTACCAGACTTGGCCGATTCAAAGTATGTTTATATTTAAATTCCTGAAGTGTATTTAACACTGAGAATTCTTCTTTGTTTATTCATAGTTTGACAAGATGTTGAGTGAAAATACTCACCCATTACACCTAATCATTATCTTTACCAATCAATACTATTAATACTTTGACCTTCCTAAGGGAATATTCACGTGGAACAGCTACTAGATAGTTCGATGAGTCTTTCGCCCTATACTCAATATGACAGTATTTGCACGTTACACTGCGTGATCTTCACAAAG
>NW_001863958.1:0-975 GCF_000209125.1 Entamoeba dispar SAW760
TTTTATTATTATTCCTAGTCTGTTTATTTTATATCTTATCTTTCTTATGTCTTTTATATATCATATCTATATCTATATCTATATCATATCTATATCATTTATATAACTTATATCATTTATATAACTTATATCATTTATATAACTTATAACATTTATATAACTTATAACATTTATATAACTTATATATCCCTTTTTTTATCTTCCCAGTATTTTATGAATGTTATAGGGCTTGTGGCGCAATGGAAACGCATCAGACTACGAATCTGGGGATTGCAGGTTCGATCCCTGCCAAGCTCGTCTTTTTATTGACTAGATTACTTTACTTTAATCCCTTTCAACTTCTATAACCTTTATATTCTATTATATATATATTTCTTTATTTATATATATATATATATTTCTTTATTTATTTATTTATATATATCTTTATTTATATATCTATGTATGTATTTATTTCTATATTCCTTTATTTCTATATTTCTATATTTCTATATTCCTTTATTCCTTTATTCCTTTATTTAAAAAAAAACTCTCTATATAAAAACAAAAAGGTAGATTACCTGACGTTCCCATCTGTGTGAACATAATGGTACTGATCAGGCTCTAAGCATCTTTACTTCCGTGTTCGGATGGGAACGGGTGTATCCTACTTGATATGAACCTACCGTTATCCTACTTACTTATGACTATGACTATCATATATTTTCTTATATTATTATATTATTATATGACTATGTACTTTTATTATTATTCCTAGTCTGTTTATTTTATATCTTATCTTTCTTATGTCTTTTATATATCATATCTATATCTATATCTATATCATATCTATATCATTTATATAACTTATATCATTTATATAACTTATATCATTTATATAACTTATAACATTTATATAACTTATAACATTTATATAACTTATATATCCCTTTTTTATCTTCCCAGTATTTATGATGTTATAGGGCTTGTGGCGCA
>NW_001863957.1:0-938 GCF_000209125.1 Entamoeba dispar SAW760
GAAAGAATTGAATGAAGAAATGAAATTGATAAAAGTAAGAACATTTTACACGATTTCAAAATATTGTGTTTCTGGACCGATTCTAATGCAAAGATTTCAAGCGTAGCAAAAATGATGATGATTTTGGATGATCATGAACAATGGATAAAAAAAAGAAAAAAATAAAAAAGAAAAGAGAGAAAAAATTGGAGGATGAAATTGATGAAAATCATGTCATTTTTCACGAAATTCAAATATGTTAATCTAGGACCATCAGAGATGCAAAGATTTTAATTTCGTGAAAAATGACGAGGTTTTTGGCCATTCAAAAAAAAAATGAAAAATCTAAAAACAAAAAGAGAGAAAAAATTGGAGAAAGTGAGGATGAAAATTGACCAAAAAATGTCTCATTTTTCACGAAATTCAAATATGTTAATCTAGGACCATCAGAGATGCAAAGATTTTAATTTCGTGAAAAATGACGAGGTTTTTGGCCATTCAAAAAAAAATGAAAAATCTAAAAACAAAAAGAGAGAAAAAATTGAGGATGAAAATTGACCAAAAAATGTCTCATTTTTCACGAAATTCAAGTATGTTAATCTACTACCCAGTGTGATACACATACTTGAATTTCGTGAAGAATTATGACATCTTGGTGGAAACCCATGTCAATAAAAAAAAGAGAAAAAAAATGAAGAATAGGGTTAATAGGGTTAAATAGAAAAGAGAAAAAAAATTAGAAAAAATAAAAAAATGGTGAAAAAAGAACTAAGAACTGAAATAATATCATTCTAAAGGAGACATACAGGATGAACAACAAATTAAAAAATAAGAGAGACTAATATACTAAGAAATATTAAGAGACTATTAGACTAATATACTAAGAGAATATTAAAAGATTACTAAGAGACTACTAGACTAATACGCTAAGAGATATTAAGAGACTATTAGACTAATAC
>NW_001863956.1:0-862 GCF_000209125.1 Entamoeba dispar SAW760
AATTGATGAAAATCATGTCATTTTTCACGAAATTCAAATATGTTAATCTAGGACCATCAGAGATGCAAAGATTTTAATTTCGTGAAAAATGACGAGGTTTTGGGCCATTCAAAAAAAAAATGAAAAATCTAAAAACAAAAAGAGAGAAAAAATTGGAGAAAGTGAGGATGAAAATTGACCAAAAAATGTCTCATTTTTCACGAAATTCAAATATGTTAATCTAGGACCATCAGAGATGCAAAGATTTTAATTTCGTGAAAAATGACGAGGTTTTTGGCCATTCAAAAAAAAATGAAAAATCTAAAAACAAAAAGAGAGAAAAAATTGAGGATGAAAATTGACCAAAAAATGTCTCATTTTTCACGAAATTCAAGTATGTTAATCTACTACCCAGTGTGATACACATACTTGAATTTCGTGAAGAATTATGACATCTTGGTGGAAACCCATGTCAATAAAAAAAAGAGAAAAAAAATGAAGAATAGGGTTAATAGGGTTAAATAGAAAAGAGAAAAAAAATTAGAAAAAATAAAAAAATGGTGAAAAAAGAACTAAGAACTGAAATAATATCATTCTAAGGAGACATACAGGATGAACAACAAATTAAAAAATAAGAGAGACTAATATACTAAGAAATATTAAGAGACTATTAGACTAATATACTAAGAGAATATTAAAAGATTACTAAGAGACTACTAGACTAATACGCTAAGAGATATTAAGAGACTATTAGACTAATACATAGGTGAGAATGTTAATGTTTGTATTATTTAATTTATAACAATATACTAACCAAATAGATTATTAGACTAAGAGATTTAAAAGACTACTAGACTATTATAAGATATTAAAAGACTACTAG
>NW_001863955.1:0-982 GCF_000209125.1 Entamoeba dispar SAW760
ATATACCTGAAAGTTCATAAGTATACTTTCAAGCATTCAAAGTTTGGATATTCACATTTTATTGTTCCTATCACTTATCGCAATTCATTGCGTTCTTCATCGCACAGGAAACTAAACTATCCAAAGTAATATTTTATTATACTTTTTCTTTCTTCTTATATTCTAATTCCTTTTATTCTTACTTTTATTATTTTCTTTGTAGATTATCTTATTCTATAAATTTCTTGTTTTATTTTAAAAGATTATTTCTTTTCTTTTAATGATCCTTCCGCAGGTTCACCTACGGAAACCTTGTTACGACTTCTCCTTCCTCTAAATAAGGAGATTTAAATCCATTTTTCTATCTATAAGACAGAATCCTAGAATTTCACCTCTTTATTCAATCGGTAGGAGCGACGGGCGGTGTGTACAAAGGGCAGGGACGTATTCATCTCGAGTTAATGACTCGATATTACAAGGAATTCCTCGTTCAAAACAAATAATTCCAATCATTTATCCCTGTCATGTACGTTCTTTTGAGTTTTCCTTAACTATTTCAATCTCGGTACACCACTTACTATCCCTACCTATTAGACATAGCCTAATAAATAAGGTGTAAATGATAAAATGCTCTCTAGTAACTCCATTGTAGCGCGCGTGCGGCCCAAGATGTCTAAGGGCATCACAGACCTGTTATTGCTGAATGCTTCCTTTTTCTTTTTCCCACGTTAAAAGAGTTCTAATCGAAATTAGATAACTAACAATTAAAATAGGACAATTGAAATGTGTCCCTTTAAGAAGTGGTACTTACGCACCTGTTCTTGCGAACATTTCTGTCTTATAGGCAGAAAACTAATTAATAGGTTTCAGTCTCGTTCGTTACCGGAATTAACCTGACAAATCACTCCACCAACTAAGAACGGCCATGCACCACTACCCAATAAATCATAAAAGAACTCTTAATCTGTCATTCCTTCTACTGTTCGGTCTTGGTAAGTTTTCC
>NW_001863954.1:0-1025 GCF_000209125.1 Entamoeba dispar SAW760
TAGATATATATAGTACATATAGTGATATATAATATAGTCATATAGTCATATAGTCATATAATAATATAATAATATAGAGAATAGAGATAGTCAAGTCATATATAAAATATATAAAGATAACATGTAAGATAGAAGTAAAGAAATAGAAGTAATGTAGAGAAGAATAATATAAGTGAAGGAGGTATGGAGTGTATCTAGTATAGACAATAAAGACAATAAAGACAATAAAGACAATAAAGACAATAAAGACAATAAAGACAATAAAGACAATAAAGATAATAAATATAATAAAGACAATATAAATAATATAAATAATATAAATAATATAGATAATATAGATATAATAAATGATAAGAATATAATATATAATAATATATAAACATATATAGATAGAGAATATAAAATAAAAAAACTAAAAGAAATAGAATATAATATAATAATAAAAGAAATAGTTCCAATACTATCAATCATATCAACTTGACATCCTTTTCAACCCAGGTCTATCATTCGTAGACAGGTTTTCGTTGCTCCGTTAACCGGCCTCACGCTGTACCCTGTTCGTTACCTTCCGCACTAAATCTACCTACGTAAATTAAGTAATGAAGTACGAAGATATGGGATGGGGTAGTCTCAAATGTTCATAATTATGATAGGATCAATTCTATTTTTTTATAATGATTCCAAACAATTTGGTTACAGATGGGCGTTACTCATCCAATCACTAAGTTTTTAATAAGATTAATGATATAAAATATAAATAAGTAAGTAAAGAAAAATTATGGGAGATTATAAACAAGAAAAGATATAAATAGGTAGAGGGTAACTGGTCAAAGAAGTTAACTAAGTATCTAAGTATATATGGAATAGATAAGTTAAAAGGATAGTCACAGTATAGATAGTATAAGTAGTATAGATAAGAACAGAAGTAAGATATAAAATATAAGATATAAGATATAAGATATAAATATAAAAGAGAGTGAATATATATAATATATAATATATAAGTAAATATGAATAATATTTAA
>NW_001863953.1:0-932 GCF_000209125.1 Entamoeba dispar SAW760
CTTTCTATCTGAGATAATTTTTGACATGTTTCTGTCTAAATTAGACGAAAGAAGTTAAATGCGTCTGATTTTAATAAAAAGTACTAGGTATCTAGTAACTTTATATGGAACCTCCAAAAAATAAAGTTTTATCAGAAATGGTGAGGTTGTAGATGAGATACAAGTTCAACAATTTTATTGAAAAAAGGTGCACTTTTTTGATTTTAATAAAAAGTACTAGGTATCCAATATCGTTCTGTGGATCCTCCAAAAAATAAAGTTTTATCAGAAATGGTGAGGTTGTAGCAGAGATATTAATTCAACAATTTTATTGAAAAAAGGTGCACTTTTTATGATTTTAATAAAAAGTACTAGGTATCCAATATCGTTCTGTGGATCCTCCAAAAAATAAAGTTTTATCAGAAATGGTGAGGTTGTAGCAGAGATATTAATTCAACAATTTTATTGAAAAAAGGTGCACTTTTTTGATTTTAATAAAAAGTACTAGGTATCCAATATCGTTCTGTGGATCCTCCAAAAAATAAAGTTTTATCAGAAATGGTGAGGTTGTAGCAGAGATATTAATTCAACAAATTTGTTGAAAAAAGGTGCACTTTTTTGATTTTAATAAAAAGTACTAGGTATCCAATATCGTTCTGTGGATCCTCCAAAAAATAAAGTTTTATCAGAAATGGTGAGGTTGTAGCAGAGATATTAATTCAACAATTTTATTGAAAAAAGGTGCACTTTTTATGATTTTAATATAAAGTACTAGGTATCCAATATCGTTCTGTGGATCCTCCAAAAAATAAAGTTTTATCAGAAATGGTGAGGTTGTAGCAGAGATATTAATTCAACAAATTTGTTGAAAAAAGGTGCACTTTTTTGATTTTAATATAAAGTACTAGTATCCAATATCGTTCTGTGGATCCTCCAAAAAATAAAGTTTTATC
>NW_001863952.1:0-903 GCF_000209125.1 Entamoeba dispar SAW760
TAATAAGGGAATATAATAATAAAGGATATAAGTATAAGTATAAGTATAAGTCATGAATATAAAATAGAATATAGAATATAAAGGATATAATATATAATATATAAAGTAGAATATATACATATAATATATATAATAAATATAATAATATATAATATATAATATATAAGGGAAGTACATAAAAAGAATATAGTATAGATTAAATATAGATGAAGGGGGCTTAGCTCAGTGGCAGAGCAGCTGACTCCAGATCAGCCGGTCAGTGGTTCAATCCCTCTAGCCCTCACTTTTTATACATATAGTATCCATAAAGTATAGATAAAGTAAGATATAGTATATCTAGTGTATAAGTAGAGGATACATATAGTAAGATAGTAAGATAGTATGATAGTATGATAGTATGATAGTATGATAGTATGATAGTAAGATAATAAGAAAGTATGGCATCTATAGTCATATATAGAACAATAAATAGTCATATAAACACTGGAAAGTGATATAAAAGATATAAAAGGATATAAGATATAAAATAAATAAAATATATATATATAACATATAAAAAAAATAAAGAAGTAAGTTTAAGTTATAAAAGGTTATATAAAAGAGTGAATAAGTTAGTCGGAATAGTTAAAGAATAGAATAGTATAGTCATATAAACATATAAACATATAAACATATAATAATATATAGATAATATAAATAGAAAGAAATATATATAATATAAACATAATATGTAAACAGATTATATGATAAAGTAGTTATAGTAAGCTCTCATAGCTCAGTCGGTAGAGCATGGTGCTAATAACGCCAGGGTCGCAGGTTCGAAACCTGCTGAGAGCATTGTTTTTAAAGAAATACATACATATTATACATATTATACATATTATACATATTATACATATACAT
>NW_001863951.1:0-988 GCF_000209125.1 Entamoeba dispar SAW760
TAATACTTTGACCTTCCTAAGGGAATATTCAGGTGGAACCAGCTACTAGATAGTTCGATGAGTCTTTCGCCCCTATACTCAAATATGACAAGTAATTTGCACGTTAACACTGCGTGAATCTTCCACCAAAGTTTCCTTCGGCTTCAATCCGTTCAAGTATAGTTCACCATCTTTCGGGTCCTAACATATTTACTTCTTCTATTGAAAGATACTATTGCTAAATGTATTTCTACACTCTCATAGTTTTTCGTTTTCTCTTCATGTTATAGCTTTCCTGCTATTCTCATTCGCATCCATGTTAGACTCCTTGGTCCGTGTTTCAAGACGGGTAGATAATTTACTTCTTCAAGAGTTTCTATTCTCGGGATTAAATGTATTAATCTTACCTTAAATAGCTTTTATCATTCCATTATTATTGGATTTTTACTTTTAATTCACAATTAAATACTAAGATTTCTCTTAATATTCTCGTTTATTAATAATCACTATAAATGAAATAATTCTCTTGCTCTTAATAATTTCCTATATTACAAATTTCAATACAATCTTATTAAATATACTACTTATATATCTAATCTTTTTATATTTTTATTTATAATACATTCTACTATTTTTCTTATAAATTATCCGTTCACATATTACTCTTTCAAGCTCTTTTCACTCTTTTTCCAAAGTTCTTTTAAGTTTTCCTTCACAGTACTTCTTTGCTATCAGTTTTCCTGTAATATTTAGACTTTGATGAATACTATCACCTTTTCGATTTATACTTCCAAATAAATTTACTCTTTTCTAAACTATATTCTTTTCAAAATATATTTAAATTGACGAGGCTTTCACTCTCTCTGGCTCAGCATTCGTTCTGAATTCAATCTAAATTATCTCTTTTAAATATAATTTTTCTTTTAGTTACACTCTGAATAATTTAAGACTAGCCTCACACATTGCTGTATTCTTCTAACTTTTTACAATATCATTTTATCACTGTCTT
>NW_001863950.1:0-574 GCF_000209125.1 Entamoeba dispar SAW760
GTAATATTTTATTATACTTTTTCTTTCTTCTTATATTCTAATTCCTTTTATTCTTACTTTTATTATTTTCTTTGTAGATTATCTTATTCTATAAATTTCTTGTTTTATTTTAAAAGATTATTTCTTTTCTTTTAATGATCCTTCCGCAGGTTCACCTACGGAAACCTTGTTACGACTTCTCCTTCCTCTAAATAAGGAGATTTAAATCCATTTTTCTATCTATAAGACAGAATCCTAGAATTTCACCTCTTTATTCAATCGGTAGGAGCGACGGGCGGTGTGTACAAAGGGCAGGGACGTATTCATCTCGAGTTAATGACTCGATATTACAAGGAATTCCTCGTTCAAAACAAATAATTCCAATCATTTATCCCTGTCATGTACGTTCTTTTGAGTTTTCCTTAACTATTTCAATCTCGGTACACCACTTACTATCCCTACCTATTAGACATAGCCTAATAAATAAGGTGTAAATGATAAAATGCTCTCTAATAACTCCATTGTAGCGCGCGTGCGGCCCAAGATGTCTAAGGGCATCACAGACCTGTTATTGCTGAATGCTTCCTTTTTCTTT
>NW_001863949.1:0-872 GCF_000209125.1 Entamoeba dispar SAW760
GTCGGTCGTTTTAAACATAAAAATATAAGGATATAAGTTAATAAAAGATAAAAGAATAAATGGATATATATAAGGTACATAAATATATATATATATACATATACACATATATAAAATAAGAATAAACATAATAATATATATATATATATACATAAATTTTTAATATAATAAGAATAAGGAAGTACTACTGTATATAAAAGAGAATATAAGATATATAAGAAATAACATAAAAGAATAAAAGGTAATAATAGATAATAATGGAGGTGAGGGGTATCGATCCCCTTGCCCCTCGCATGCAAAGCGAGTGCTCTACCATCTGAGCTACACCCCCATTAACAATAAAGGGGAGGGGGAAAGTAGGAGTAGTAAGAGTAGTAGGTATAGTAGGTATAGTAAGAGTAGTAAGAGTAGTAGGTATAGTAAGAGGAATAAGAGATGTAAGAGATGTAAGAGATGTAAGAGATGTAAGAGATGTAAGAAATGTAAGAAATGTAAGAGATGTAAGAGATGTAACAGTAGTAAGTATAAGAAGTGAGAATAGATATAATAGATAAGAAGTGGAATAATAAAAATAATAAGGATAATAAATATATATAATATATATAATATAAATAATATAATAAAGGTATAGAGTAAGAATAGATATAATATATATAATAAGTATAATAAGTATAATATATAAGAGGAATAGATAAAGTTAATAGTATAAGTGACTAATAAATAAGAATATATACATATATATAGTATAAAAAGTGAACTCTTCAACGGGGATTCGAACCCCGGTCTTTCACGTGACAGGCGAAGATACTAACCAGCTATACTATTGAAGACTTCTATAAGAAGGTAAGAGTTGTATATATATACAGAATAAA
>NW_001863948.1:0-926 GCF_000209125.1 Entamoeba dispar SAW760
TCACTTCTATAACCTTTATATTCTATTATATATATATTTCTTTATTTATATATATATATATATTTCTTTATTTATTTATTTATATATATCTTTATTTATATATCTATGTATGTATTTATTTCTATATTCCTTTATTTCTATATTTCTATATTTCTATATTCCTTTATTCCTTTATTCCTTTATTTAAAAAAAAACTCTCTATATAAAAACAAAAAGGTAGATTACCTGACGTTCCCATCTGTGTGAACATAATGGTACTGATCAGGCTCTAAGCATCTTTACTTCCGTGTTCGGATGGGAACGGGTGTATCCTACTTGATATGAACCTACCGTTATCCTACTTACTTATGACTATGACTATCATATATTTTCTTATATTATTATATTATTATATGACTATGTACTTTTATTATTATTCCTAGTCTGTTTATTTTATATCTTATCTTTCTTATGTCTTTTATATATCATATCTATATCTATATCTATATCATATCTATATCATTTATATAACTTATATCATTTATATAACTTATATCATTTATATAACTTATAACATTTATATAACTTATAACATTTATATAACTTATATATCCCTTTTTTTATCTTCCCAGTATTTTATGAATGTTATAGGGCTTGTGGCGCAATGGAAACGCATCAGACTACGAATCTGGGGATTGCAGGTTCGATCCCTGCCAAGCTCGTCTTTTTATTGACTAGATTACTTTACTTTAATCCCCTTTCAACTTCTATAACCTTTATATTCTATTATATATATATTTCTTTATTTATATATATATATATATTTCTTTATTTATTTATTTATATATATCTTTATTTATATATCTATGTATGTATTTATTTCTATATTCCTTTATTTCTATATTTCTATATTTCTATATTCCTTTATTCCTTTATTCCTTTATTTA
>NW_001863947.1:0-705 GCF_000209125.1 Entamoeba dispar SAW760
TGTTTTGTAGATAAAGTATTGAAGGACGTATAGATGAGTAGAGTCAATATTTTTTGTCACTGATTCAATTTTATCATATCTCTGTAACAAGGTTGTTTTAATGAAAACTTATAAGGTAAAAAATGTTCTTGGAGGTAATCTGAAGACCTCATTTTTTAACAATTTTTTCATGATTATTTCATCATTTTATTTAACATAATTATGTATGAGAAATGAATTGTTTAGAATTCAATTCTGAACAACTTTTACCTTATAAATTTTTATACTTTCGTTGACATTTTTTGAGATATTAATATAAAAAAATAATGATTAATATTAAAAAGAAATACATAATGAAGATAAAATAAAATAAATAAATCATGAATAATAACTAATACAGATTAAGATAATTGTTAAACAGAATTTAATTTAAAGAATGAGATATAAAGATATTAAATAATTTTTTAATAGTCTTTAATAAAAATAATCATTCATATCTCAAAAAATGTCAACGAAAGTATAAAAATTTATAAGGTAAAAGTTGTTCAGATATTAATTTTAAACAAGTGATTTATTAATAAAAATTTATAAAAAATGATACTTCTATCATGATTTTTTTGAGACACAAAAAATGACTTATCTTAAATATACATCGTTTTTCATATAATATAAAATAATAATTATAATACTGATATATCAAATAAAATAATTGTTTTGTAGATAAAG
>NW_001863946.1:0-1073 GCF_000209125.1 Entamoeba dispar SAW760
CTTTGTACATCTGAATTTCATCCATCCTTGGTTGACATCGTTTATAGTTAGGACTACGACGGTATCTGATCGTCTTCGATCCCCTAACTTTCGTTCTTGATTAATGGACCCAGTTGAGTGAAATGCTTTCGCTCTCGTGCATCTTATAGCGATCATGGATTTTCACCTCTCCCGTTATTTTCTGAATCACCCCAATTGTTCCTTTTAATCCTTCTCTCGAAATGTCTAATTGACATCTCCTCAGCATTGTCCCATGCTTGAATATTCATTAACATAATGTTTTGCTTTAAACACCTTATTTTATTCAAAGTAATGACAACTCAATTACTTGAATTGTCTCCTTCTTTGATTTTAATTTAACATTTCTAGAAACTTCACTTAATGTAAAGTCTTCAAAATGTATAAAATCACATTTTAATTCAACTACGAGCGTTTTAATCACAGCAACTTTAATATACACTATTGGAGCTGGAATTACCGCGGCTGCTGGCACCAGACTTGCCCTCCAATTGATTTCGTAGGAGAATTTACCTCCTACTCATTCCTTCAAGAATTGATTTTACTCAACTCTAGAGTTATGTGTCGTCACTACCTCTTCAATTCGAAAGTGGGTAATTTACGCGCCTGCTGCCTTCCTTAGAAGTGGTAGCCATCTGTAAAGCTCCCTCTCCGATGTCGAACCCCAATTCCTCGTTATCCGTTATAATCTTGGTAGTCCTCGATACTACCAACTGATTGATAGATCAGAAATTCTCATTGGTTACTTGTTAAACACTGTGTGTTCTACAATTGTCGTGGCATCCTAACTCACTTAGAATGTCATTTCTCAATTTACTTACATAAATTGGCCACTTTGTACTAATACAAATTGGATCGTCTCAAGTATTATCTTTATCATTCACAAAGCTATCCTTGTACTTTACTAACCAAAGAAACTATTACTGTTATAATGAGCCGTCCGCAGTTTCATCCTACTTGGTCTTTATACTTACACATGCATGGCTTAATCTCTTACATCAGCATATAATACTGGCAGGATCAACCAGATATTTTATTCTTCTTCCTTTTTAAAA
>NW_001863945.1:0-746 GCF_000209125.1 Entamoeba dispar SAW760
AAATTTTTATACTTTTTCGTTGACATTTTTTTTGAGATATTAATATAAAAAAATAATGATTAATATTAAAAAGAAATACATAATGAAGATAAAATAAAATAAATAAATCATGAATAATAACTAATACAGATTAAGATAATTGTTAAACAGAATTTAATTTAAAGAATGAGATATAAAGATATTAAATAATTTTTTAATAGTCTTTAATAAAAATAATCATTCATATCTCAAAAAATGTCAACGAAAGTATAAAAATTTATAAGGTAAAAGTTGTTCAGATATTAATTTTAAACAAGTGATTTATTAATAAAAATTTATAAAAAATGATACTTCTATCATGATTTTTTTGAGACACAAAAAATGACTTATCTTAAATATACATCGTTTTTCATATAATATAAAATAATAATTATAATACTGATATATCAAATAAAATAATTGTTTTGTAGATAAAGTATTGAAGGACGTATAGATGAGTAGAGTCAATATTTTTTGTCACTGAGTCAATTTTATCATATCTCTGTAACAAGGTTGTTTTAATGAAAACTTATAAGGTAAAAAATGTTCTTGGAGGTAATCTGAAGACCTCATTTTTTAACAATTTTTTCATGATTATTTCATCATTTTATTTAACATAATTATGTATGAGAAATGAATTGTTTAGAATTCAATTCTGAACAACTTTTACCTTATAAATTTTTATACTTTCGTTGACATTTTTTGAGATATGAATGATTATTTTTATT
>NW_001863944.1:0-382 GCF_000209125.1 Entamoeba dispar SAW760
GGTTTCGAACCTGCGACCCTGGCGTTATTAGCACCATGCTCTACCGACTGAGCTATGAGAGCTTACTATAACTACTTTATCATATAATCTGTTTACATGTTATGTTTATATTATATATATTTCTTTCTATTTATATTATCTATATATTATTATATGTTTATATGTTTATATGTTTATATGACTATACTATTCTATTCTTTAACTATTCCGACTAACTTATTCACTCTTTTATATAACCTTTTATAACTTAAACTTACTTCTTTATTTTTTTTATATGTTATATATATATATTTTATTTATTTTATATCTTATATCCTTTTATATCTTTTATATCACTTTCCAGGGTTTATATGACTATTTATTGTTCTATATAGGACTATAG
>NW_001863943.1:0-994 GCF_000209125.1 Entamoeba dispar SAW760
AGTATTCATCAAAGTCTAAATATTACAGGAAAACTGATAGCAAAGAAGTACTGTGAAGGAAAACTTAAAAGAACTTTGGAAAAAGAGTGAAAAGAGCTTGAAAGAGTAATATGTGAACGGATAATTTATAAGAAAAATAGTAGAATGTATTATAAATAAAAATATAAAAAGATTAGATATATAAGTAGTATATTTAATAAGATTGTATTGAAATTTGTAATATAGGAAATTATTAAGAGCAAGAGAATTATTTCATTTATAGTGATTATTAATAAACGAGAATATTAAGAGAAATCTTAGTATTTAATTGTGAATTAAAAGTAAAAATCCAATAATAATGGAATGATAAAAGCTATTTAAGGTAAGATTAATACATTTAATCCCGAGAATAGAAACTCTTGAAGAAGTAAATTATCTACCCGTCTTGAAACACGGACCAAGGAGTCTAACATGGATGCGAATGAGAATAGCAGGAAAGCTATAACATGAAGAGAAAACGAAAAACTATGAGAGTGTAGAAATACATTTAGCAATAGTATCTTTCAATAGAAGAAGTAAATATGTTAGGACCCGAAAGATGGTGAACTATACTTGAACGGATTGAAGCCGAAGGAAACTTTGGTGGAAGATTCACGCAGTGTTAACGTGCAAATTACTTGTCATATTTGAGTATAGGGGCGAAAGACTCATCGAACTATCTAGTAGCTGGTTCCACCTGAATATTCCCTTAGGAAGGTCAAAGTATTAATAGTATTGATTGGTAAAGATAATGATTAGGTGTAATGGGTGAGTATTTTCACTCAACATCTTGTCAAACTATGAATAAACAAAGAAGAATTCTCAGTGTTAAATACACTTCAGGAATTTAAATATAAACATACTTTGAATCGGCCAAGTCTGGTAAGCAGACTGGCGATGCGGGATGAACCGAACGTCGAGATAAAGTGCCAAAAGAAACATAACGAGTACCACAAAGTATTCATTCATATTGACA
>NW_001863942.1:0-695 GCF_000209125.1 Entamoeba dispar SAW760
TTTACTTCCGTGTTCGGATGGGAACGGGTGTATCCTACTTGATATGAACCTACCGTTATCCTACTTACTTATGACTATGACTATCATATATTTTCTTATATTATTATATTATTATATGACTATGTACTTTTATTATTATTCCTAGTCTGTTTATTTTATATCTTATCTTTCTTATGTCTTTTATATATCATATCTATATCTATATCTATATCATATCTATATCATTTATATAACTTATATCATTTATATAACTTATATCATTTATATAACTTATAACATTTATATAACTTATAACATTTATATAACTTATATATCCCTTTTTTTATCTTCCCAGTATTTTATGAATGTTATAGGGCTTGTGGCGCAATGGAAACGCATCAGACTACGAATCTGGGGATTGCAGGTTCGATCCCTGCCAAGCTCGTCTTTTTATTGACTAGATTACTTTACTTTAATCCCTTTCAACTTCTATAACCTTTATATTCTATTATATATATATTTCTTTATTTATATATATATATATATTTCTTTATTTATTTATTTATATATATCTTTATTTATATATCTATGTATGTATTTATTTCTATATTCCTTTATTTCTATATTTCTATATTTCTATATTCCTTTATTCCGTTATTCCTTTATTTAAAAAAAAACTCTCTATATAAAAACAAAAAGGTAGATTACCTGACGTT
>NW_001863941.1:0-814 GCF_000209125.1 Entamoeba dispar SAW760
CAAAGATGAAGAACATTGTTTCTAAATCCAAGTATATCAATACTACCTTGTTCAGAACTTAAAGAGAAATCTTGAGTTTATGGACTTCAGGGGGAGTATGGTCACAAGGCTGAAACTTAAAGGAATTGACGGAAGGGCACACCAGGAGTGGAGCCTGCGGCTTAATTTGACTCAACACGGGAAAACTTACCAAGACCGAACAGTAGAAGGAATGACAGATTAAGAGTTCTTTCATGATTTATTGGGTAGTGGTGCATGGCCGTTCTTAGTTGGTGGAGTGATTTGTCAGGTTAATTCCGGTAACGAACGAGACTGAAACCTATTAATTAGTTTTCTGCCTATAAGACAGAAATGTTCGCAAGAACAGGTGCGTAAGTACCACTTCTTAAAGGGACACATTTCAATTGTCCTATTTTAATTGTTAGTTATCTAATTTCGATTAGAACTCTTTTAACGTGGGAAAAAGAAAAAGGAAGCATTCAGCAATAACAGGTCTGTGATGCCCTTAGACATCTTGGGCCGCACGCGCGCTACAATGGAGTTACTAGAGAGCATTTTATCATTTACACCTTATTTATTAGGCTATGTCTAATAGGTAGGGATAGTAAGTGGTGTACCGAGATTGAAATAGTTAAGGAAAACTCAAAAGAACGTACATGACAGGGATAAATGATTGGAATTATTTGTTTTGAACGAGGAATTCCTTGTAATATCGAGTCATTAACTCGAGATGAATACGTCCCTGCCCTTTGTACACACCGCCCGTCGCTCCTACCGATTGAATAAAAGAGTGAAATTCTAGGATTCTGTCTTA
>NW_001863940.1:0-947 GCF_000209125.1 Entamoeba dispar SAW760
CAATACTATTAATACTTTGACCTTCCTAAGGGAATATTCAGGTGGAACCAGCTACTAGATAGTTCGATGAGTCTTTCGCCCCTATACTCAAATATGACAAGTAATTTGCACGTTAACACTGCGTGAATCTTCCACCAAAGTTTCCTTCGGCTTCAATCCGTTCAAGTATAGTTCACCATCTTTCGGGTCCTAACATATTTACTTCTTCTATTGAAAGATACTATTGCTAAATGTATTTCTACACTCTCATAGTTTTTCGTTTTCTCTTCATGTTATAGCTTTCCTGCTATTCTCATTCGCATCCATGTTAGACTCCTTGGTCCGTGTTTCAAGACGGGTAGATAATTTACTTCTTCAAGAGTTTCTATTCTCGGGATTAAATGTATTAATCTTACCTTAAATAGCTTTTATCATTCCATTATTATTGGATTTTTACTTTTAATTCACAATTAAATACTAAGATTTCTCTTAATATTCTCGTTTATTAATAATCACTATAAATGAAATAATTCTCTTGCTCTTAATAATTTCCTATATTACAAATTTCAATACAATCTTATTAAATATACTACTTATATATCTAATCTTTTTATATTTTTATTTATAATACATTCTACTATTTTTCTTATAAATTATCCGTTCACATATTACTCTTTCAAGCTCTTTTCACTCTTTTTCCAAAGTTCTTTTAAGTTTTCCTTCACAGTACTTCTTTGCTATCAGTTTTCCTGTAATATTTAGACTTTGATGAATACTATCACCTTTTCGATTTATACTTCCAAATAAATTTACTCTTTTCTAAACTATATTCTTTTCAAATATATTTAAATTGACGAGGCTTTCACTCTCTCTGGCTCAGCATTCGTTCTGATTCAATCTAATTATCTCTTTTAAATATATTTTCTTTAGTACACTCTGATATTTAAGACTAGCCTCACACATTGCTG
>NW_001863939.1:0-939 GCF_000209125.1 Entamoeba dispar SAW760
GATCGATCCTAAATTACAGATGGAAATCCTTAAGAAATATATAAGTGACATATAGTCAATATAAGGATTGAAAGGGAATAAGATTAATAGTTCTTAATCAAGAGAATTAATGATTAAATCTTAGAAATAAGATTAAATCGAATAAAATGGTAACATATCATGAACTTTAAAATGGAGTGTGAAAATCTACGGAAGAGTTCTCTTTTCTTCTTAACAAAAGTAAACTCCACTGAAATGAATCAATCAGAGAAGTGGAATTTATTGGCTTTGTAAGAAATTCAACATATGATTGAATTGTGGTATTTTTGCAGTCTTCATAAAAATTAAAGGGAATCTTAGCATAAAGCTAATTAAAGAATTCTTTTGCTCGTACTAATAACCGCAACAGGTCTCCAAGAAGCAAAATCTTTAGTTAAATAGAATAACGCAGGTAAGGGAAGTCGGCAACATAGCTCTGTAAGTTAGCAAGAAAGAGTAGCTCTGGTGATTTCCTTGTAAAAGGATTAAAATCGAATCAGAACTTTAAAGGTTAGGGGAATCCGACTGTTTAATAAAAACATAGCATTCTGATAAATCTAAAAGGTTCATTACAGAATGTGATTTCTGCCCAGTGCTCTGAATGTCAAGGTAATGAAATTTACTTAAGCGCGGGTTAACGGCGGGAGTAACTATGACTCTCTTAAGGTAGCCAAATGCCTCGTCATCTAATTAGTGACGCGCATGAATGGATCACCGTGATTCCCACTGTCCCTATCTGCAATCTAGTGAAACCACAGTCAAGGGAACGGGCTTGATTGGAACGGCGGGGAAAGAAGACCCTGTTGAGCTTGACTCTAATTTATCATGTGAAATCGATTTTTGGTATAGGCTAGTGGGAGACTTTGTCAACGTGTATACACACTAGAATACTATTTCACTCATTTCGTTAATGTAAATGGA
>NW_001863938.1:0-680 GCF_000209125.1 Entamoeba dispar SAW760
GTAATATAGTAATAAAGGAATAAAGTATAAAAGGAATAAAGTATAAAAGGAATAAAGTATAAAAGGAATAAAGTATAAAAGGAATATAGTAATAAAGGAATATAATAATAAAGGATATAAGTATAAGTATAAGTATAAGTCATGAATATAAAATAGAATATAGAATATAAAGGATATAATATATAATATATAAAGTAGAATATATACATATAATATATATAATAAATATAATAATATATAATATATAATATATAAGGGAAGTACATAAAAAGAATATAGTATAGATTAAATATAGATGAAGGGGGCTTAGCTCAGTGGCAGAGCAGCTGACTCCAGATCAGCCGGTCAGTGGTTCAATCCCTCTAGCCCTCACTTTTTATACATATAGTATCCATAAAGTATAGATAAAGTAAGATATAGTATATCTAGTGTATAAGTAGAGGATACATATAGGAAGATAGTAAGATAGTATGATAGTATGATAGTATGATAGTATGATAGTATGATAGTAAGATAATAAGAAAGTATGGCATCTATAGTCATATATAGAACAATAAATAGTCATATAAACACTGGAAAGTGATATAAAAGATATAAAAGGATATAAGATATAAAATAAATAAAATATATATATATAACATATAAAAAAAATAAAGAAGTAAGTTGAAGTTATAAAAGGT
>NW_001863937.1:0-1054 GCF_000209125.1 Entamoeba dispar SAW760
ATTTCTATATTTCTATATTCCTTTATTCCTTTATTCCTTTATTTAAAAAAAAACTCTCTATATAAAAACAAAAAGGTAGATTACCTGACGTTCCCATCTGTGTGAACATAATGGTACTGATCAGGCTCTAAGCATCTTTACTTCCGTGTTCGGATGGGAACGGGTGTATCCTACTTGATATGAACCTACCGTTATCCTACTTACTTATGACTATGACTATCATATATTTTCTTATATTATTATATTATTATATGACTATGTACTTTTATTATTATTCCTAGTCTGTTTATTTTATATCTTATCTTTCTTATGTCTTTTATATATCATATCTATATCTATATCTATATCATATCTATATCATTTATATAACTTATATCATTTATATAACTTATATCATTTATATAACTTATAACATTTATATAACTTATAACATTTATATAACTTATATATCCCTTTTTTTATCTTCCCAGTATTTTATGAATGTTATAGGGCTTGTGGCGCAATGGAAACGCATCAGACTACGAATCTGGGGATTGCAGGTTCGATCCCTGCCAAGCTCGTCTTTTTATTGACTAGATTACTTTACTTTAATCCCTTTCAACTTCTATAACCTTTATATTCTATTATATATATATTTCTTTATTTATATATATATATATATTTCTTTATTTATTTATTTATATATATCTTTATTTATATATCTATGTATGTATTTATTTCTATATTCCTTTATTTCTATATTTCTATATTTCTATATTCCTTTATTCCTTTATTCCTTTATTTAAAAAAAAACTCTCTATATAAAAACAAAAAGGTAGATTACCTGACGTTCCCATCTGTGTGAACATAATGGTACTGATCAGGCTCTAAGCATCTTTACTTCCGTGTTCGGATGGGAACGGGTGTATCCTACTTGATATGAACCTACCGTTATCCTACTTACTTATGACTATGACTATCATATATTTCTTATATATTATATATATATGACTATGTACTTTATATATTCCTAGTCTGTTTATTTATATCTATCTTTCTATGTCTTTTATATATC
>NW_001863936.1:0-977 GCF_000209125.1 Entamoeba dispar SAW760
TCTTTCTCTAGTTTAGATAAAAAAGTTAATATCTCAAATACATAACTATCATAATTAATAATAATTATAGTTATGAGTAATAAACTATAATGTGTTTGATATTTATTACTTTTTAAAGAAATATAGATATTTAATTATTTATTGATTTTTTAACTAATATAACACTTGAAAAATATTTTATATAATTTTGAACGTAATTTATTTGTGGTATGAAATATTATATTATTATATATTTTGGTACATGTAATTTATTGTTATAAAATGTTATAAAAATTGAGTTAATAACAATTTCTATTTTTAATGAATTTTTTGTTATTCTATTTTTAGAAATAAGATAAATTCAAATCATTCTTGAATTTTTTGTTTTTAAATTTTTGAAAATTCTATGGAAGTAATTTTCTTCATTTTCGAATTTGGAAAATTTTATGACATATTATGTTCTATTTTTAAAGTAAACTATTTTCAAAAAATTTTGTTAATTATTCAAAAATTCTATTTTTAAAAGAAAGAATTCCCATTTTCAGAGTAAATTTTCTTATTTTTAGAAGAAATATCTTTAGAATTTTTACTTTTAGAAAATACATTAAAGTATCAGTAAAATATAATAAATAATATTTTAATAATTTTTAATATCAAATAAAATAACTAGTATAAAAGAGGGTATTAAAAGACTTAATAATATTTAAATTTAAAATGTCAAAAAATTGGGTATAAACCCAATAAAGGACAGATGAGAAAAGAAGAAATAAATCTTCTGTTGAAGAATTTCGAATTAAATAATTCGAAAATTCAAAATAGTTTTGGGTCTCAAAAAACCCACGAGAAACAAAACTATTTTGAGTAGTATTTAATTATGTTAAGCATTCTTAAATAAATTATAAACATATTTACAGCTTCATTAAATAAACCATAAACATACATTACCATAAAAGCATTAAGAGAATAGGGATGATTAATAATAAATTATGCTACTATAT
>NW_001863935.1:0-948 GCF_000209125.1 Entamoeba dispar SAW760
TCTTACTACTCCTACTTTCCCCCTCCCCTTTATGTTAATGGGGGTGTAGCTCAGATGGTAGAGCACTCGCTTTGCATGCGAGGGGCAAGGGGATCGATACCCCTCACCTCCATTATTATCTATTATTACCTTTTATTCTTTTATGTTATTTCTTATATATCTTATATTCTCTTTTATATACAGTAGTACTTCCTTATTCTTATTATATTAAAAATTTATGTATATATATATATATATTATTATGTTTATTCTTATTTTATATATGTGTATATGTATATATATATATATTTATGTACCTTATATATATCCATTTATTCTTTTATCTTTTATTAACTTATATCCTTATATTTTTATGTTTAAAACGACCGACTTTCCTTATATTTTTATGAATAAAACGACAATGGCAGGATTCGAACCTACGCTCCAAATGGAAACTCCTTAGCAGGGAGCCGCCTTAACCGCTCGGCCACATTGTCTTTGATTAATATTGCTATCTCTTATTATATATTTTTTTATAAATTTTATACTTATTATATCTTATTTATATATATATTCTATCTTTTTTTTTATATCTATTTTATATCTTCTATTCACTTATTCATATATATATATATTTATTTATATATTTATATATATATACAACTCTTACCTTCATATATTACACTTATTCATGTATATATATACAACTCTTACCTTCTTATAGAAGTCTTCAATAGTATAGCTGGTTAGTATCTTCGCCTGTCACGTGAAAGACCGGGGTTCGAATCCCCGTTGAAGAGTTCACTTTTTATACTATATATATGTATATATTCTTATTTATTAGTCACTTATACTATTAACTTTATCTATTCCTCTTATATATTATACTTATTATACTTATTATATATATTATATCTATTCTTACTCTATACCTTTATTATATTATTTATATTATATATATTATATATA
>NW_001863934.1:0-935 GCF_000209125.1 Entamoeba dispar SAW760
AAACAGTAAACAGTAAACAGTAAAGAATAAACATATACATATACATATAAAGTTGTGTACTAATATAAAATGGTTCCACCCGGGTTGAACCGGGGACCCTCACTACGTAAAAGTGATGTGATAACCAACTACACCATGAAACCAACGAACATAATAGTCAGAAAGACTGAAAAGGGTCATATAGGATATATAATAAATATAATAAATATAATATATATAATATATATAATATATATAATAAATATGATAAATATGTTATAAGTATAGTGTATATATATAAAATAATAAGAATAAAGTAAAAATATATAGAATAGATAATATATAATATATAATAAGTTTAAATAGATAATATAAAAAACAAAAAGGTAGATTACCTGACGTTCCCATCTGTGTGAACATAATGGTACTGATCAGGCTCTAAGCATCTTTACTTCCGTGTTCGGATGGGAACGGGTGTATCCTACTTGATATGAACCTACCGATGAAAGAATAAGAAATAGACTAAAGAGGTATAATTATAAAAAGGTATAATTATAAAGAGGTATAATTATAAAAAGGTATAATTATAAAAAAAAGGTAAATAAGGGATATATAATAATAAAGTATAAAGTATAAAGTATAAAGTATAAGTAATATACATACATAGATACATAGATACATAGAAAGGTTTAGATAGATAGATATATAGTCGTAGAAGTAGAAGTAGAAGTATATATAATAATATAGATACATATATATATATATATATAAGATGATATGAATAAATAAAGATAAACAGTTAAACAGTTAAACAGTTAAAGAAATAAACATATACATATACATATAAAGTTGTGTACTAATATAAAATGGTTCCACCCGGGTTTGAACCGGGGACCCTCACTACGTAAAAGTGATGTGATAACCAACTACACCATGAAACCAACGAACATAATAGT
>NW_001863933.1:0-979 GCF_000209125.1 Entamoeba dispar SAW760
ATATTCTTTTTATACTTTATTCCTTTATTACTTTATTACTTTATTCCTTTTATACAAATACTCTCATGTATGTATATGTATAATATGTATAATATGTATAATATGTATAATATGTATGTATTTCTTTAAAAACAATGCTCTCAGCAGGTTTCGAACCTGCGACCCTGGCGTTATTAGCACCATGCTCTACCGACTGAGCTATGAGAGCTTACTATAACTACTTTATCATATAATCTGTTTACATATTATGTTTATATTATATATATTTCTTTCTATTTATATTATCTATATATTATTATATGTTTATATGTTTATATGTTTATATGACTATACTATTCTATTCTTTAACTATTCCGACTAACTTATTCACTCTTTTATATAACCTTTTATAACTTAAACTTACTTCTTTATTTTTTTTATATGTTATATATATATATTTTATTTATTTTATATCTTATATCCTTTTATATCTTTTATATCACTTTCCAGTGTTTATATGACTATTTATTGTTCTATATATGACTATAGATGCCATACTTTCTTATTATCTTACTATCATACTATCATACTATCATACTATCATACTATCATACTATCTTACTATCTTACTATATGTATCCTCTACTTATACACTAGATATACTATATCTTACTTTATCTATACTTTATGGATACTATATGTATAAAAAGTGAGGGCTAGAGGGATTGAACCACTGACCGGCTGATCTGGAGTCAGCTGCTCTGCCACTGAGCTAAGCCCCCTTCATCTATATTTAATCTATACTATATTCTTTTTTATGTACTTCCCTTATATATTATATATTATATATTATTATATTTATTATATATATTATATGTATATATTCTACTTTATATATTATATATTATATCCTTTATATTCTATATTCTATTTTATATTCATGACTTATACTTATACTTATACTTATATCCTTTATTATTATATTCCTTTATTACTATAT
>NW_001863932.1:0-764 GCF_000209125.1 Entamoeba dispar SAW760
TAGCTACTTCTCACTTCTACTAATATTTGCTTTTAATATACTCTTTTATTTTGGATATTGAATATCATATATACCTTGAAGTTCATAAGTATACTTTCAAGCATTCAAAGTTTGGATATTCACATTTTATTGTTCCTATCACTTATCGCAATTCATTGCGTTCTTCATCGCACAGGAAACTAAACTATCCAAAGTAATATTTTATTATACTTTTTCTTTCTTCTTATATTCTAATTCCTTTTATTCTTACTTTTATTATTTTCTTTGTAGATTATCTTATTCTATAAATTTCTTGTTTTATTTTAAAAGATTATTTCTTTTCTTTTAATGATCCTTCCGCAGGTTCACCTACGGAAACCTTGTTACGACTTCTCCTTCCTCTAAATAAGGAGATTTAAATCCATTTTTCTATCTATAAGACAGAATCCTAGAATTTCACCTCTTTATTCAATCGGTAGGAGCGACGGGCGGTGTGTACAAAGGGCAGGGACGTATTCATCTCGAGTTAATGACTCGATATTACAAGGAATTCCTCGTTCAAAACAAATAATTCCAATCATTTATCCCTGTCATGTACGTTCTTTTGAGTTTTCCTTAACTATTTCAATCTCGGTACACCACTTACTATCCCTACCTATTAGACATAGCCTAATAAATAAGGTGTAAATGATAAAATGCTCTCTAGTAACTCCATTGTAGCGCGCGTGCGGCCCAAGATGTCTAAGGGCATCACAGACCTGTTATTGCTGAATGCTCCTTTCTTC
>NW_001863931.1:0-839 GCF_000209125.1 Entamoeba dispar SAW760
ATAAATAATAAGAGAAATGAATATGGTGATAAATATGATAATATTTATTGTAAAATATCTAATAATAATATTAATACTCTTGTTATTAAAGGATATGATATTAATAAAGACTTATACTTACTTCAAAAATGTATAGAATTATTTGATTCAAATGAATATCCAATTCAAGTTATTCTTCCAGAAAATAAAGATGGAAGTGAAGAATTAGGAATATGGATTCAAAAATTATTAACACCAAACTATGATGCAAATTTACTTTCATCAGCAAGGGAATCTGATAATACACTTTCAATATTAAAAAAAGGATATATGGAATATTTTGTTGATCCAAAAACATGTGAGAAAAGAGGAGTTTATGGTGATGAAGGAATAGAAATAGAAGATTGTATGCGTAGAAGCACTAAAGAAGATGATGCATGGGTATTATATAGATATTGTATTAAAAGACAGAGAAGATGGTATACAAAACCAAAAACTATTAAATATGGTGATATTAAACATAAAATTACACAAATATCAGAATATGTTTCAGAACCACCAATTAAACCATTAAAACATCAAAGAAAACCAACAGAAATAGTAGTTTATACAGATTCATTTTGTTATTCTGCTTGTTCATTTATAACAAAAGGAATAAAAGAATGGGGAGGAGCTATTGTTGTAGGATATGATGGTGATCCATATGGTAAAGATGAAGAATTTGAAGTAGGACAAGCACCATCAAATAGAATGATAAGTATAATTACAGAAAAACAATATGATTACAAACCATTAGAATTTTCACTTAGTTATAGTATTTTAGAAACATTTAAACATAATTATAAATATAATGAAAATAT
>NW_001863930.1:0-988 GCF_000209125.1 Entamoeba dispar SAW760
TTACTATCATATTTTTCTTTCATTTATACAACTTTTGTTAGTTATTTATTAGAAAAAACTATTGTTTTACTTCATAAATTTATTAATAACTTCAAAGTTTTTCTAAAATTAGATAACGACTCAGATTATCCATACAAACAATATAGAATTATTCTAAAAATAGAAAACGATTCAGATTATCCATACAAATAATTTATAAAATTTCTAAAAATAGAAAACGATTCAGATTATCCATACAAACATGTCGCCGAAAATGCCGAATATTTGTTGGTAACCACGTCATCCTTTTCGGCAAATCGAGCTTTTACCATCTTAAAATTTTGGTCTAGTGTTAATCCGATGGTTTTTCCTAGCTTTTGTGTAATAAAGGTTCACTTTTCGACGGAATATCAATTTTTTTCGTTCTATTCCTTCTAATTTCAACAAAAAAACGGTAGTTTTTTCAAAAAGGGCATTTTCAAAAATCGTATTTCGAGTAGGGGGGGTCTTTTTGCAATTTTTGTTGAAATTTACCCCGTGTAGAAGGAATTTTCGTTGTTATATAAAACATTTGTATGTTGGGTTTTTGTTATTCTTTTTTGTTATTCTTTTTTGTTATTCACTATTTTTAGGTCATTTTTTGTTATTCTTTTTTGTTATTCAAAGGTAATGCTCAATGATGAAATAATCATGAAAAAATTGTTAAAAAATGAGGTCTTCAGATTACCTCCAAGAACATTTTTTACCTTATAAGTTTTCATTAAAACAACCTTGTTACAGAGATATGATAAAATTGACTCAGTGACAAAAAATATTGACTCTACTCATCTATACGTCCTTCAATACTTTATCTACAAAACAATTATTTTATTTGATATATCAGTATTATAATTATTATTTTATATTATATGAAAAACGATGTATATTTAAGATAAGTCATTTTTTGTGTCTCAAAAAAATCATGATAGAAGTATCATTTTTTATAAATTTTTATTAATAAATCACTTGT
>NW_001863929.1:0-991 GCF_000209125.1 Entamoeba dispar SAW760
GCCGACATCGAAGGTCAAAAAGCAACGTCGCTATGAGCGCTTGGCTGCCACAAGCCAGTTATCCCTGTGGTAACTTTTCTGACACCCCAAGCCTTATTATTAAAGGATTAACTAGAAATCACCTTACGGTCTCACACATCAGATAAATCTAATATGTTTTAAATTTTTTCTAGTTAAAAATCTTAGGGATCGTTAGGCCATCATTTCAGAGTTATTGATTGTACTGGAATCAATAATCAAATGAACTTATACCCTTATATTCTACATGAGGTTTCTGTCCTCATTGAGTTCATCTTTGGACACCTGCGTTATCTTGTAACAGATGTGCCGCCCCAGCCAAACTCCCCGTCTATCTTTTTCAATCGCCTGTTTCAACCGAAGTTTTAATGTTTTTAAATTAATGGAAAATCCATTTTAACATTTAACGAAATGAGTGAAATAGTATTTCTAGTGGTGGTATTACACGTTTGACAAAGTCTCCCACCTAGCCTATACCAAAAAATCGATTTCACATGATAAATTAGAGTCAAGCTCAACAGGGTCTTCTTTCCCCGCCGTTCCAATCAAGCCCGTTCCCTTGACTGTGGTTTCACTAGATTGCAGATAGGGACAGTGGGAATCACGGTGATCCATTCATGCGCGTCACTAATTAGATGACGAGGCATTTGGCTACCTTAAGAGAGTCATAGTTACTCCCGCCGTTAACCCGCGCTTAAGTAAATTTCATTACCTTGACATTCAGAGCACTGGGCAGAAATCACATTCTGTAATGAACCTTTTAGATTTATCAGAATGCTATGTTTTTATTAAACAGTCGGATTCCCCTAACCTTTAAAGTTCTGATTCGATTTTAATCCTTTTACAAGGAAATCACCAGAGCTACTCTTTCTTGCTAACTTACAGAGCTATGTTGCCGACTTCCCTTACCTGCGTTATCTATTTAACTAAAGATTTGCTTCTTGGAGACTGTGCGGTATAGTACGAGCAAAGA
>NW_001863928.1:0-870 GCF_000209125.1 Entamoeba dispar SAW760
GGAGAAGTCGTAACAAAGTTTCCGTAGGTGAACCTGCGGAAGGATCATTAAAAGAAAAGAAATAATCTTTTAAAATAAAACAAGAAATTTATAGAATAAGATAATCTACAAAGAAAATAATAAAAGTAAGAATAAAAGGAATTAGAATATAAGAAGAAAGAAAAAGTATAATAAAATATTACTTTGGATAGTTTAGTTTCCTGTGCGATGAAGAACGCAATGAATTGCGATAAGTGATAGGAACAATAAAATGTGAATATCCAAACTTTGAATGCTTGAAAGTATACTTATGAACTTCAAGGTATATATGATATTCAATATCCAAAATAAAAGAGTATATTAAAAGCAAATATTAGTAGAAGTGAGAAGTAGCTAGTGGGTAAAAGAGAGAAGAAGTAAAGAGCTTTAACCAGATATCTATAAGTGAGTTAATAAATAAAGATTTGAGTATCGTAAGAGGACTCCCTTAACTTAAGCATATCAATAAGGGAAGGAAGAAAAAATAACAATGATTTCTTAAGTAATGGCGAATGAAAAAGAAAAAGACCAAGTTGATAAAAATGGATAATTGTAAAAAGGTTAGAAGAATACAGCAATGTGTGAGGCTAGTCTTAAATTATTCAGAGTGTAACTAAAAGAAAAATTATATTTAAAAGAGATAATTTAGATTGAATTCAGAACGAATGCTGAGCCAGAGAGAGTGAAAGCCTCGTCAATTTAAATATATTTTGAAAAGAATATAGTTTAGAAAAGAGTAAATTTATTTGGAAGTATAAATCGAAAAGGTGATAGTATTCATCAAAGTCTAAATATTACAGGAAAACTGATAGCAAAGAAGTACTGTGAAGGAAAACTTAAAAGAACTTTGGA
>NW_001863927.1:0-971 GCF_000209125.1 Entamoeba dispar SAW760
CCTATTATATAGATATACACTATTATTATATGTTTCCACTATTATTATATCTATTTTTGTTTTTATTCTATGTTATTGTTTGAATAGGGAACGTAGCTCAGTTGGTAGAGCGTAAGTCTCATAATCTTAAGGTCGTGAGTTCGATACTCACCGTTCCCACCTTTTTGTACATCTATATGACATCTATTACTATATTTTTACATCTATTAAACTTATATATTCCTTTTATTATACTTTTAGTGTACACTCTATTCTTTTATATTATCTATACTATTTTATACTATTTTATACTATCTTATACTACTTATACTACTTATAGTGTTTTATACTATGTAACTACTACTTCCTTTCCTTATATTCTTACTATCCCTATTAACTTTATTACCTTTATTACCTTTACTACCTTTACTACCTTTTATTATCTTTACTTTTGATATATGTGTTCTAGATATCATCCACCTCTGTACTTATGTACTTATCTGATAATGGGCATATGGCGCAATGGAAACGCATCAGACTTCGGATCTGAGGATTGCAGGTTCGATCCCTGCTATGCTCGTCTTTTTATCTATAACTTATCCTTATATTATATATACACCTTTATCTATACTATTATACTTATCCTATTTATATTATATATACTATACACTATTCTATTTATACACTATACTTTATATACTATTATTATTTTTATTATTTATAGACTATACACTATTCTATTATCTATACTTTATACTTTATACTTTATAGACTATAGACTATAGACTATTATTATATTTATACTTTATATTTTATATTTTATACTTTATATTTTATATTTTATACTTTATACTTTATAGACTATTATTATATCTATACTTTATACACTATAACCTATTAATATAGATATACACTATTATTATATGTTTCCACTATTATTATATCTATTTTTGTTTTTATTCTATGTTATTGTTTGAATAGGGAACGTAGCT
>NW_001863926.1:0-902 GCF_000209125.1 Entamoeba dispar SAW760
TAATTTAAAGAATGAGATATAAAGATATTAAATAATTTTTTAATAGTCTTTAATAAAAATAATCATTCATATCTCAAAAAATGTCAACGAAAGTATAAAAATTTATAAGGTAAAAGTTGTTCAGAATTGAATTCTAAACAACTCTTTATTTAATGATGTTGTAATGATAAATTGAACGATTTTATTCATCTTTTTAACGTTTGAATTGAAATAGTTTAAATAATAAAATAATATAGTTTTTTAATAGAAAAGATTTTTTGAAAAATGTTGATTTAAAAATAAATAACTTATACTTCATAAAATCTTGATTTAAAAAATGTTATTTCTACAATGAATAACAAAAAATAATCTATAAATAGAACACTATTATTTTAATAATTATTAATATCTCAAATGTACTGCGTCAAGAATTAATAATAACTATAACAATTACTAGTACACTAAAAGTTATTTGATATTTATTACTTTTTATAGAAAATGATTTAATTATCAATAATTAATAAATTATGTTAGAATGAATTGTTAAAAATTATTTTATCTATACTGCGTCAAGAATTAATAATAACTATAACAATTACTAGTACACTAAAAGTTATTTGATATTTATTACTTTTTATAGAAAATGATTTAATTATCAATAATTAATAAATTATGTTAGAATGAATTGTTAAAAATTATTTTATCTATACTGCGTCAAGAATTAATAATAACTATAACAATTACTAGTACACTAAAAGTTATTTGATATTTATTACTTTTTATAGAAAATGATTTAATTATCAATAATTAATAAATTATGTTAGAATGAATTGTTAAAAATTATTTTATCTATACTGCGTCAAGAATTAAAAATAACTATAACAATTACTAGTACACTAAAAGTTATTTGATATTTATGACTT
>NW_001863925.1:0-921 GCF_000209125.1 Entamoeba dispar SAW760
ATAATTTTTATTCTTAACTTAGTCTATTTTTATGACTATTCTATATTATATATTATATACTTATACATCCTTCTAATTTTTATACTTCCTATTCTATATATCTACCCATTTCTATCATATATTATTTATTTTTATTCTTTTTATATGTTTATTCTATATGACTATTCACCTTACTATTCTATCTATTTATTATTCTATATGACAAAACTACTTCCTATTCTATCTATTTATTATTCTATATGACTATTCACCTTACTATTCTATCATGTTTATTACTATTCTATCATGTTTATTACTATTCTTGTTTTTCTACTTTCTATTTCCTTCAAGGTAATAGCAAGAGTGGCCGAGTGGTCCAAGGCGTCCGTTTCAGGTACGGATCTCTTCGGAGGCGTGGGTTCAAACCCCACCTCTTGCATCTTTTAATAGTATATTCCTACTATACTTCCACCTATACTATACTATACTATACTCTTATAACTTATACTTTATACCTTATACTTTATACCTTATATCTTATATCTTATACCTTATACTTTATACTTTATATCTTTTCTATATGTTTTATTCTATAACTACTATAACTATATCCTTTATACTTTTCCTCTACTTATCTATTTTATGTATACTACTTATACTAGATATGTTATTATGTTCATATCCTACCACACTTACTCTTTATCTTTATTCTCTATATATTTATACTTGTCTATATTCTATATTTTTGTATCATCTAGTATGTTTCTATTAGAGTCTTATACCACTTTCTATATTCTATTAGAGTCTTATACTACCTTCCTATATTTTCTTACTTTCTTATACTACTTTCTATAATCTATTAGACTTATATACTACTTTCTATAATCTATTAGATTTTTATACCACTTTCTATAATCTATTAGACTTTTATACCACTTTCCT
>NW_001863924.1:0-965 GCF_000209125.1 Entamoeba dispar SAW760
TTTGACCTTTTACAGTTTATAAAGGTTTCATGGTGTAGTTGGTTATCACATCATCTTGACGTGGTGAGGGTCCCCGGATCGAACCCGGGTGAAACCATTTTATACTTATAGTAGATGTTTATACTTATAATGTATATCATTCCTTTATATATCTATTTTATATTTATATTTATATTTATATTTATATTTATACATCTATGTTTAATTATTTCAAAAACTATACCTATACCTATATTCTTATCCTTTATATATGTTTATTTATATGTATATATGTATATATGTTTATATAATCTACTTCTTTATATGTTATTATGTTATTATGTTATTATGTTATTAAGTATATATGTATATATGTTTATATGTTAATATATATATATGTTTATGTTATCTACTTCTTTATATATGTTTATGTTTATGTTTATGTTTATGTTTAATCTTTCCCCTTTTTATATTTCTATTATTTATTTATATACTTTCACTTTCTTATATACTCCCTTTTTACTTTTTACTTCCTTCTTTAACTTGTAAGCTTCCTTAGCTCAGCTGGTAGCAGCGTTAGACTGAAGTTCTAAAGGTCGTTGGTTCGAACCCGACAGGAAGCATACGCTTTTTAGACTTTATATTACTTATCATATCCTAGATATATTAGATATACTACTTATACTACTTATACTACTTATACTATTTTTATTATTTTTATTATTTTTATTATTTTTATTATCTTTATTATCTTTATTATCTTTACTATCTTTACTATCTTTACTATCTTTACTATCTTTACTACACCTTCCATCTTATCTTATGTATATAACTATATCACTATATTCCCTACCAACTTATTATTATATGTATATCTTATCATATGTATATATCACTATTCTTTAGTTACTTACTTATCTATATATAAATATATATAAACCTTTATCTATATCACTATCTATATCCTTTATCTATATATATATATA
>NW_001863923.1:0-1028 GCF_000209125.1 Entamoeba dispar SAW760
TTTATACTATCTTATACTACTTATACTACTTATAGTGTTTTATACTATGTAACTACTACTTCCTTCCCTTATATTCTTACTATCCCTATTAACTTTATTACCTTTATTACCTTTACTACCTTTACTACCTTTTATTATCTTTACTTTTGATATATGTGTTCTAGATATCATCCACCTCTGTACTTATGTACTTATCTGATAATGGGCATATGGCGCAATGGAAACGCATCAGACTTCGGATCTGAGGATTGCAGGTTCGATCCCTGCTATGCTCGTCTTTTTATCTATAACTTATCCTTATATTATATATACACCTTTATCTATACTATTATACTTATCCTATTTATATTATATATACTATACACTATTCTATTTATACACTATACTTTATATACTATTATTATTTTTATTATTTATAGACTATACACTATTCTATTATCTATACTTTATACTTTATACTTTATAGACTATAGACTATAGACTATTATTATATTTATACTTTATATTTTATATTTTATACTTTATATTTTATATTTTATACTTTATACTTTATAGACTATTATTATATCTATACTTTATACACTATAACCTATTAATATAGATATACACTATTATTATATGTTTCCACTATTATTATATCTATTTTTGTTTTTATTCTATGTTATTGTTTGAATAGGGAACGTAGCTCAGTTGGTAGAGCGTAAGTCTCATAATCTTAAGGTCGTGAGTTCGATACTCACCGTTCCCACCTTTTTGTACATCTATATGACATCTATTACTATATTTTTACATCTATTAAACTTATATATTCCTTTTATTATACTTTTAGTGTACACTCTATTCTTTTATATTATCTATACTATTTTATACTATTTTATACTATCTTATACTACTTATACTACTTATAGTGTTTTATACTATGTAACTACTACTTCCTTTCCTTATATTCTTACTATCCCTATTAACTTTATTACCTTTATTACCTTTACTACCTTTACTACCTTTTATTATCTTTACTTTTGATATAT
>NW_001863922.1:0-936 GCF_000209125.1 Entamoeba dispar SAW760
TTATAAACATATTTTATTTATTCTTTTATTTTAAATATTTTATTTTATAATTTATTATTTCTTTATTTCTATTGAAAATGAAGTTGTTGTATTATTTAATACAATTACAATATATGTATTTCTTTTTATTCTTTTATTCATTAATTTGATTTATTTTCTTCTTATCATATTCTTATTCATTCAAAATAACAAATATCAACAATATCTACATTATTTATATCATTTTATATATAAAATAAAATATATCTTATTTGAATAAATTCAATTTATTAATTATTTCATTATTATTCATTTCAATATTATTCATTATACTTTTATAAATAATTTTATTGTTTTATTTCATGTGAAATCATTATAAATATATCAGATGATTTTAATTTCATTTAAATACATTATAAATATTATAAATAAATATGATAAAATAAATAGAAAATGAAATATAAATAATAAAAATACAATAATATCAATCTTATTAATCTAATTGAAATTATATTTTTTCAATCAATAAATAAAATTGTAAATTAATATTTTCTTTTTAATTTCATCAATCAATTTGAAATAAATTATAATATTAATACATATTTTATAATATTAAACATATATTTATCATCTAATTTATATAAAATATATTTCAAAACAATTTTAAATAATAATTTCATTTCATTATTCTTATCTTCTTTATTTCTTTTCTATTTTATTTAAATGAAAATCAAATATAAAAATAATAAATAAAAGAATAAAAATAATAATAAATAAAATGATATTAATAATTCAAATCAAAATAACAATTGAATAAATTCAATATTTCTCATAAATATCAATAATAAATTAATATATTATTTTCATTATAATTAATTATATATTTTATTCAATATTTTATCATTAATTACAAATAACAAACAAATAATATGATATAGAACATATAAATAAATAAAT
>NW_001863921.1:0-922 GCF_000209125.1 Entamoeba dispar SAW760
CACTTTTTATACATATAGTATCCATAAAGTATAGATAAAGTAAGATATAGTATATCTAGTGTATAAGTAGAGGATACATATAGTAAGATAGTAAGATAGTATGATAGTATGATAGTATGATAGTATGATAGTATGATAGTAAGATAATAAGAAAGTATGGCATCTATAGTCATATATAGAACAATAAATAGTCATATAAACACTGGAAAGTGATATAAAAGATATAAAAGGATATAAGATATAAAATAAATAAAATATATATATATAACATATAAAAAAAATAAAGAAGTAAGTTTAAGTTATAAAAGGTTATATAAAAGAGTGAATAAGTTAGTCGGAATAGTTAAAGAATAGAATAGTATAGTCATATAAACATATAAACATATAAACATATAATAATATATAGATAATATAAATAGAAAGAAATATATATAATATAAACATAATATGTAAACAGATTATATGATAAAGTAGTTATAGTAAGCTCTCATAGCTCAGTCGGTAGAGCATGGTGCTAATAACGCCAGGGTCGCAGGTTCGAAACCTGCTGAGAGCATTGTTTTTAAAGAAATACATACATATTATACATATTATACATATTATACATATTATACATATACATACATGAGAGTATTTGTATAAAAGGAATAAAGTAATAAAGTAATAAAGGAATAAAGTATAAAAAGAATATAGTAATATAGTAATAAAGGAATAAAGTATAAAAGGAATAAAGTATAAAAGGAATAAAGTATAAAAGGAATAAAGTATAAAAGGAATATAGTAATAAAGGAATATAATAATAAAGGATATAAGTATAAGTATAAGTATAAGTCATGAATATAAAATAGAATATAGAATATAAAGGATATAATATATAATATATAAAGTAGAATATATACATATAATATATATATAAATATAT
>NW_001863920.1:0-396 GCF_000209125.1 Entamoeba dispar SAW760
TCCTTAAGAAATATATAAGTGACATATAGTCAATATAAGGATTGAAAGGGAATAAGATTAATAGTTCTTAATCAAGAGAATTAATGATTAAATCTTAGAAATAAGATTAAATCGAATAAAATGGTAACATATCATGAACTTTAAAATGGAGTGTGAAAATCTACGGAAGAGTTCTCTTTTCTTCTTAACAAAAGTAAACTCCACTGAAATGAATCAATCAGAGAAGTGGAATTTATTGGCTTTGTAAGAAATTCAACATATGATTGAATTGTGGTATTTTTGCAGTCTTCATAAAAATTAAAGGGAATCTTAACATAAAGCTAATTAAAGAATTCTTTTGCTCGTACTAATAACCGCAACAGGTCTCCAAGAAGCAAAATCTTTAGTTAAATAGAA
>NW_001863919.1:0-965 GCF_000209125.1 Entamoeba dispar SAW760
ATACTTATATCATTTATATAACTTATATCATTTATATAACTTATAACATTTATATAACTTATAACATTTATATAACTTATATATCCCTTTTTTTATCTTCCCAGTATTTTATGAATGTTATAGGGCTTGTGGCGCAATGGAAACGCATCAGACTACGAATCTGGGGATTGCAGGTTCGATCCCTGCCAAGCTCGTCTTTTTATTGACTAGATTACTTTACTTTAATCCCTTTCAACTTCTATAACCTTTATATTCTATTATATATATATTTCTTTATTTATATATATATATATATTTCTTTATTTATTTATTTATATATATCTTTATTTATATATCTATGTATGTATTTATTTCTATATTCCTTTATTTCTATATTTCTATATTTCTATATTCCTTTATTCCTTTATTCCTTTATTTAAAAAAAAACTCTCTATATAAAAACAAAAAGGTAGATTACCTGACGTTCCCATCTGTGTGAACATAATGGTACTGATCAGGCTCTAAGCATCTTTACTTCCGTGTTCGGATGGGAACGGGTGTATCCTACTTGATATGAACCTACCGTTATCCTACTTACTTATGACTATGACTATCATATATTTTCTTATATTATTATATTATTATATGACTATGTACTTTTATTATTATTCCTAGTCTGTTTATTTTATATCTTATCTTTCTTATGTCTTTTATATATCATATCTATATCTATATCTATATCATATCTATATCATTTATATAACTTATATCATTTATATAACTTATATCATTTATATAACTTATAACATTTATATAACTTATAACATTTATATAACTTATATATCCCTTTTTTATCTTCCCAGTATTTTATGAATGTTATAGGGCTTGTGGCGCAATGGAACGCATCAGACTACGAATCTGGGGATGCAGGTCGATCCCTGCCAAGCTCGTCTTTTTTTGACTAGATACTTTACTTAATCCCTTCA
>NW_001863918.1:0-838 GCF_000209125.1 Entamoeba dispar SAW760
TATTATTAATTCTTGACGCAGTATAGATAAAATAATTTTTAACAATTCATTCTAACATAATTTATTAATTATTGATAATTAAATCATTTTCTATAAAAAGTAATAAATATCAAATAACTTTTAGTGTACTAGTAATTGTTATAGTTATTATTAATTCTTGACGCAGTATAGATAAAATAATTTTTAACAATTCATTCTAACATAATTTATTAATTATTGATAATTAAATCATTTTCTATAAAAAGTAATAAATATCAAATAACTTTTAGTGTACTAGTAATTGTTATAGTTATTATTAATTCTTGACGCAGTATAGATAAAATAATTTTTAACAATTCATTTTAATGATTAATGAATAAATGGATAATTAAATCATTTTCTATAAAAAGTAATAAATATCAAATAACTTTTAGTGTACTAGTAATTGTTATAGTTATTATTAATTCTTGACGCAGTATAGATAAAATAATTTTTAACAATTCATTTTAATGATTAATGAATAAATGGATAATTAAATCATTTTCTATAAAAAGTAATAAATATCAAATAACTTTTAGTGTACTAGTAATTGTTATAGTTATTATTAATTCTTGACGCAGTATAGATAAAATAATTTTTAACAATTCATTCTAACATAATTTATTAATTATTGATAATTAAATCATTTTCTATAAAAAGTAATAAATATCAAATAACTTTTAGTGTACTAGTAATTGTTATAGTTATTATTAATTCTTGACGCAGTATAGATAAAATAATTTTTAACAATTCATTCTAACATAATTTATTAATTATTGATAATTAAATCATTTCTATAAAAAGTATAAATATCAATACT
>NW_001863917.1:0-603 GCF_000209125.1 Entamoeba dispar SAW760
TATATGTTTATTTATATGTATATATGTATATATGTTTATATAATCTACTTTTTTATATGTTATTATGTTATTATGTTATTATGTTATTAAGTATATATGTATATATGTTTATATGTTAATATATATATATGTTTATGTTATCTACTTCTTTATATATGTTTATGTTTATGTTTATGTTTATGTTTAATCTTTCCCCTTTTTATATTTCTATTATTTATTTATATACTTTCACTTTCTTATATACTCCCTTTTTACTTTTTACTTCCTTCTTTAACTTGTAAGCTTCCTTAGCTCAGCTGGTAGCAGCGTTAGACTGAAGTTCTAAAGGTCGTTGGTTCGAACCCGACAGGAAGCATACGCTTTTTAGACTTTATATTACTTATCATATCCTAGATATATTAGATATACTACTTATACTACTTATACTACTTATACTATTTTTATTATTTTTATTATTTTTATTATTTTTATTATCTTTATTATCTTTATTATCTTTACTATCTTTACTATCTTTACTATCTTTACTATCTTTACTACACCTTCCATCTTATCTTATGTATATAACTATATCACTATATTCCCTACCAACTTATTATTATATGT
>NW_001863916.1:0-1009 GCF_000209125.1 Entamoeba dispar SAW760
TTTTTGCAGAGTGCTTTTGAGATAATTGATATATAGTACTTTATATTAAAATCATAAAAAGTGCACCTTTTTTCAACAAATTTGTTGAATTAATATCTCTGCTACAACCTCACCATTTCTGATAAAACTTTATTTTTTGGAGGATCCACAGAACGATATTGGATACCTAGTACTTTTTATTAAAATCAAAAAAGTGCACCTTTTTTCAATAAAATTGTTGAATTAATATCTCTGCTACAACCTCACCATTTCTGATAAAACTTTATTTTTTGGAGGATCCACAGAACGATATTGGATACCTAGTACTTTATATTAAAATCAAAAAAGTGCACCTTTTTTCAACAAATTTGTTGAATTAATATCTCTGCTACAACCTCACCATTTCTGATAAAACTTTATTTTTTGGAGGATCCACAGAACGATATTGGATACCTAGTACTTTATATTAAAATCATAAAAAGTGCACCTTTTTTCAATAAAATTGTTGAATTAATATCTCTGCTACAACCTCACCATTTCTGATAAAACTTTATTTTTTGGAGGATCCACAGAACGATATTGGATACCTAGTACTTTTTATTAAAATCAAAAAAGTGCACCTTTTTTCAACAAATTTGTTGAATTAATATCTCTGCTACAACCTCACCATTTCTGATAAAACTTTATTTTTTGGAGGATCCACAGAACGATATTGGATACCTAGTACTTTTTATTAAAATCAAAAAAGTGCACCTTTTTTCAATAAAATTGTTGAATTAATATCTCTGCTACAACCTCACCATTTCTGATAAAACTTTATTTTTTGGAGGATCCACAGAACGATATTGGATACCTAGTACTTTATATTAAAATCATAAAAAGTGCACCTTTTTTCAATAAAATTGTTGAATTAATATCTCTGCTACAACCTCACCATTTCTGATAAAACTTTATTTTTTGGAGGATCCACAGAACGATATTGGATACCTAGTACTTTTTATTAAAATCAAAAAAGTGCACCTTTTTTCAA
>NW_001863915.1:0-888 GCF_000209125.1 Entamoeba dispar SAW760
CAATATTTTGAAATCGTGTAAAATGTTCTTACTTTTATCAATTTCATTTCTTCATTCAATTCTTTCTTAATTCTTTCTTCATTTTTCAATTTTCTAAATTCACTATCATTTTTGCTACGCTTGAAATCTTTGCATTAGAATCGGTCCAGAAACACAATATTTTGAAATCGTGTAAAATGTTCTTACTTTTATCAATTTCATTTCTTCATTCAATTCTTTCTTAATTCTTTCTTCATTTTTCAATTTCTAAATTCACTATCATTTTTGCTACGCTTGAAATCTTTGCATTAGAATCGGTCCAGAAACACAATATTTTGAAATCGTGTAAAATGCTCTTACTTTTTATCAATTCACTTCTTTATTATTAACATCATTTGTTTATTTCTTAATTTCATTTTGTTTCATTTTTATTTCCATTTTCATCTACTTTAATCTCTAAATTTATTTTTATCTCACTTGCATTTCCTCATTCTCAATTTCCTCATTCTTAGATTCCTCATTCTCAAGTTCTTCTTTCTTTAAATCCTTCATTTTTCTTTTAACTCCCATCTTTCGTTTTTGTTTTCGTTTTTCTTTTCCCTGTTCTTTTTCCTTCCATCTTTCGTTGTCCTTATGTTAATCAATACAATTCAACATGTTTCTTTTATTTTCTTTAAAAACTGTTCAACTGTACTGACAGGCTTACTGCCATCATTCAATGTATTTTGAATGATACGTATTTTATCACGTTTCATTTAACTATCAATATTTTTCTTTCATTTATACAACTTTTGTTAGTTATTTATTAGAAAAACTATTGTTTACTTCATAAATTTATTATAACTTCAAGTTTTCTAAATAGATACGACTCAGATATCATACAACATATAGATATCTAAAATAGAAACG
>NW_001863914.1:0-950 GCF_000209125.1 Entamoeba dispar SAW760
GGGACTTTCTCAATTAGTTATTAATACTTTACCAATAAAAAGAAGATGGGAAATGATTCCTTTAGAAAAGAACTATCATGGACCAATAATTGAAGATAAAATTGATGCAAATTATGCCCATCAATTATATTCATTTTTTAAAGAAGGAAATGGTAAAGCGTTATTATGTAAAAGAGATGTTTTTAGAATTGTTGAAGAAGCTAACGTATTATTACACAATAAAGATGGATTAGTTAAAGTAACGATTAAACCAAATGAACATATTACAGTTGTTGGTGATGTTCATGGACAATTTTATGATTTATGTAATTTATTTGAACAAAATGGACTTCCATCTGCAACTAATAAATATATATTTAATGGAGACTTAGTTGATCGAGGAGTATTTGGTATTGAAATTGTATTAACTCTTTATAGTTTTTTAATTGCTTTTCCACAATCAGTCTTTATTAATAGAGGAAATCATGAAACTTATGATGTTAATTATTCTTATGGTTTTCTAACTGAAGTACAAAGTAAGTATGATCAAGAAACTTTTATAGAAGTAGCTGGATCACTTCGTTGGTTACCTTATTGTCATCTTGTCAACAACTCTGTTTTTATTGTTCATGGTGGATTACCTCCAACACCTTTAGAGATTGAAAAGATTAATCAACTGCAACGTGGAGATGATCCTGAAGATAGTTCTATTGAATCAGAGTTATTATGGAATGACCCACAACCAGCAAAAGGAAATAGTCCAAGTTATAGAGGCATTGGACATTTTTTTGGTCCAGATATTACACAGGCATTTCTTGATTTAAACCACCTTGATTTAATTATTAGAAGTCATGAAATGAAAATCAATGGATATGAATGGAATATTGAAAATAAACTAATGACATTATTTTCTGCTCCAAATTATTGTGGAACATTGGAAATAAAGGTGCATATGTTATTCTGTCTTTTGA
>NW_001863913.1:0-919 GCF_000209125.1 Entamoeba dispar SAW760
CATTACTTCTATTTCTTTACTTCTATCTTACATGTTATCTTTATATATTTTATATATGACTTGACTATCTCTATTCTCTATATTATTATATTATTATATGACTATATGACTATATGACTATATTATTATATCACTATATGTACTTATATTATATCTATCTTTTTTATATTATAGACTTAGACTTAGACTTTATCCCTTTTGCCCATCCTTATGTATTATCCTTATGTATTTCTTCCTTGATTTTTTATTCCCCTTTTTATACCTCGTGATGGCGGTTTAGCTTAGCGGTAGAGCATCTGTCTTGTAAACAGAAGGTCATGGGTTCGATCCCCATAGTCGCCTTACACTTTTTTATATTATATATATCCACTTTTCTATGTATATATATATATATATTCACTTCTACTTTAAACTTATTATCTTATATATCCTATTTATACTATTAACTACTACTATATTATATATTATATATTAAATATTATTCATATTTACTTATATATTATATATTATATATATTCACTTCTCTTTTTATATTTTATATCTTATATCTTATATCTTATATTTTATATCTTACTTCTGTTCTTATCTATACTACTTATACTATCTATACTGTGACTATCCTTTTAACTTATCTATTCCATATATACTTAGATACTTAGTTAACTTCTTTGACCAGTTACCCTCTACCTATTTATATCTTTTCTTGTTTATAATCTCCCATAATTTTTCTTTACTTACTTATTTATATTTTATATCATTAATCTTATTAAAAACTTAGTGATTGGATGAGTAACGCCCATCTGTAACCAAATTGTTTGGAATCATTATAAAAAATAGAATTGATCCTATCATAATTATGACATTTGAGACTACCCATCCCATATCTCGTACTCATACTTATTTACGTAGTAGATTAGTG
>NW_001863912.1:0-978 GCF_000209125.1 Entamoeba dispar SAW760
TATAAATATTATGTTTAGAAATGTAAGTATCAATTTGGGAGATTAATTAATAAAATAAACACTATAATTAATGAAGAAATTCAACAAATTAATCATCAAATTGATGTATCAGAATCTTTTAATCAATTCATCATTAATCAAGAGTTTTACAAAGGAATCTTCTCAATAAAAACACAAAATGAAGTAATAAATAAACAATTTGTACAATATTGGAAATATATTGTTGAAACATTAAAAATATCAAAAAGAACAAGTTATATAATTACATTCTTATTCTACAATAAAGAAATTATAAAAAGAATTAATAATAAAACAAAAGAAATATGTATTAAAGAATATTTGAAAGAGAGTAATAATATTGTAGAATGGCAAAATAAAGGAGAAGAGTGGGAACATATTATCTTTTATTGTTGTTTTTTGATGATGATTCAGAATAATAAAATAATGATGAGTGAAGAAGAAGAAGAGAAAATGGCAGATACAATAAAATTTATTCTAAAAGAGTATCAAAAAATAGGAAAAGATATAAAAATTGTAGAAAGAATTAGAAATACAGAAATAGATATTGATAGAATGATAAAGAGAGAAGAAATAAAAGGAAGGATAAGATATGAAGAAAGAGAGAAAATAGAAATAAATAAGAACGAAGAATATAAATCTATAAGAAGAAATGAAAAGAAAGAAGAAGAAAAGTATAAAATAATAGAAACAGAAGGAAATGTTGGACGACCAATGAAAATGACAATAACACTTAAAGAAATTTATATTGAAAGTGGAAAAATAATCATTCAAGAAGTTACTAATATATTAAATAAAAAAGAAGAAATAAAAGAAAAATATATTGATATAATGGTAAATCTATTATTTTATATTCCAATGAGAAATGATTATTTAGATCAACTCATTGATGGAATAGATAAAATAATAATAAGAGAAAATATAGATTATTTGAAAATAAAAATATTTTCATTTCCTTTA
>NW_001863911.1:0-850 GCF_000209125.1 Entamoeba dispar SAW760
TCTCTTGATTAAGAACTATTAATCTTATTCCCTTTCAATCCTTATATTGACTATATGTCACTTATATATTTCTTAAGGATTTCCATCTGTAATTTAGGATCGATTCACCCTAATCCAAGTAATGTTGTTTAGGAACCTTTCTCCTCTTCAGTTCTAAGATGTTTTTTTCCTCTTCTTAGTATTTGCTACTACCACCAAGATCTGCACTAAGGACAGTTTCAATCTAAATTACTTTAAATCTTTACTACTTTTGTTGTCCTTACGCCATTTCGTTTCCTTACTCGTTAAAATGTCTTCATTTTAACGGTCGAGTATCAGTTAAGAAATTATAATGCCATCCATTTTCAGGACTCATTCATTCGATAGGTGAGTTGTTACACATTCCTTAGCGGTTTCCGACTTCCATGGCCACCGTCCTATTGTCAATATGAATGAATACCTTTTGTGGTACTCGTTATGTTTCTTTTTGGCACTTTATCTCGACGTTCGGTTCATCCCGCATCGCCAGTCCTGCTTACCAGACTTGGCCGATTCAAAGTATGTTTATATTTAAATTCCTGAAGTGTATTTAACACTGAGAATTCTTCTTTGTTTATTCATAGTTTGACAAGATGTTGAGTGAAAATACTCACCCCTTACACCTAATCATTATCTTTACCAATCAATACTATTAATACTTTGACCTTCCTAAGGGAATATTCAGGTGGAACCAGCTACTAGATAGTTCGATGAGTCTTTCGCCCCTATACTCAAATATGACAAGTAATTTGCACGTTAACACTGCGTGAATCTTCCACCAAAGTTTCCTTCGGCTTCAATCCGTTCAAGTATAGTTCACCATCTTTCGGGT
>NW_001863910.1:0-854 GCF_000209125.1 Entamoeba dispar SAW760
TACTTTCTATTTCCTTCAAGGTAATAGCAAGAGTGGCCGAGTGGTCCAAGGCGTCCGTTTCAGGTACGGATCTCTTCGGAGGCGTGGGTTCAAACCCCACCTCTTGCATCTTTTAATAGTATATTCCTACTATACTTCCACCTATACTATACTATACTATACTCTTATAACTTATACTTTATACCTTATACTTTATACCTTATATCTTATATCTTATACCTTATACTTTATACTTTATATCTTTTCTATATGTTTTATTCTATAACTACTATAACTATATCCTTTATACTTTTCCTCTACTTATCTATTTTATGTATACTACTTATACTAGATATGTTATTATGTTCATATCCTACCACACTTACTCTTTATCTTTATTCTCTATATATTTATACTTGTCTATATTCTATATTTTTGTATCATCTAGTATGTTTCTATTAGAGTCTTATACCACTTTCTATATTCTATTAGAGTCTTATACTACCTTCCTATATTTTCTTACTTTCTTATACTACTTTCTATAATCTATTAGACTTATATACTACTTTCTATAATCTATTAGATTTTTATACCACTTTCTATAATCTATTAGACTTTTATACCACTTTCCTTTCTATATTTAAAGGTTAATGACAATGTGGCCGAGTGGTCTAAGGCGTGTGACTCGAAATCACTTCTCCTATGGAGGCGTAGGTTCAAATCCTGCCATTGTCGTACTTTTATATCATTATCTTACACTATCATATATTTATATCTTAAATTTTATGTGTTATATATATATATATATATATTTATATTTATATTTATATTTATATCAATCTCTATATCTATAATTTTTATCTTACACTTAGTCT
>NW_001863909.1:0-368 GCF_000209125.1 Entamoeba dispar SAW760
CAACTTTTACCTTATAAATTTTTATACTTTCGTTGACATTTTTTGAGATATTAATATAAAAAAATAATGATTAATATTAAAAAGAAATACATAATGAAGATAAAATAAAATAAATAAATCATGAATAATAACTAATACAGATTAAGATAATTGTTAAACAGAATTTAATTTAAAGAATGAGATATAAAGATATTAAATAATTTTTTAATAGTCTTTAATAAAAATAATCATTCATATCTCAAAAAATGTCAACGAAAGTATAAAAATTTATAAGGTAAAAGTTGTTCAGATATTAATTTTAAACAAGTGATTTATTAATAAAAATTTATAAAAAATGATACTTCTATCATGATTTTTGAGACACAAAA
>NW_001863908.1:0-961 GCF_000209125.1 Entamoeba dispar SAW760
TAGCAGAGTGGCCGAGTGGTCCAAGGCGTCCGTTTCAGGTACGGATCTCTTCGGAGGCGTGGGTTCAAACCCCACCTCTTGCATCTTTTAATAGTATATTCCTACTATACTTCCACCTATACTATACTATACTATACTCTTATAACTTATACTTTATACCTTATACTTTATACCTTATATCTTATATCTTATACCTTATACTTTATACTTTATATCTTTTCTATATGTTTTATTCTATAACTACTATAACTATATCCTTTATACTTTTCCTCTACTTATCTATTTTATGTATACTACTTATACTAGATATGTTATTATGTTCATATCCTACCACACTTACTCTTTATCTTTATTCTCTATATATTTATACTTGTCTATATTCTATATTTTTGTATCATCTAGTATGTTTCTATTAGAGTCTTATACCACTTTCTATATTCTATTAGAGTCTTATACTACCTTCCTATATTTTCTTACTTTCTTATACTACTTTCTATAATCTATTAGACTTATATACTACTTTCTATAATCTATTAGATTTTTATACCACTTTCTATAATCTATTAGACTTTTATACCACTTTCCTTTCTATATTTAAAGGTTAATGACAATGTGGCCGAGTGGTCTAAGGCGTGTGACTCGAAATCACTTCTCCTATGGAGGCGTAGGTTCAAATCCTGCCATTGTCGTACTTTTATATCATTATCTTACACTATCATATATTTATATCTTAAATTTTATGTGTTATATATATATATATATATATTTATATTTATATTTATATTTATATCAATCTCTATATCTATAATTTTTATTCTTACACTTAGTCTATTTTTATGACTATTCTATATTATATATTATATACTTATACATCCTTCTAATTTTATACTTCCTATTCTATATATCTACCCATTTCTATCATATATATTATTTTATCTTTTATATGTTATCTATATGACTA
>NW_001863907.1:0-958 GCF_000209125.1 Entamoeba dispar SAW760
GGGAAGTAAGATGCTTAGAGCCTGATCAGTACCATTATGTTCACACAGATGGGAACGTCAGGTAATCTACCTTTTTGTTTTTATATAGAGAGTTTTTTTTTAAATAAAGGAATAAAGGAATAAAGGAATATAGAAATATAGAAATATAGAAATAAAGGAATATAGAAATAAATACATACATAGATATATAAATAAAGATATATATAAATAAATAAATAAAGAAATATATATATATATATAAATAAAGAAATATATATATAATAGAATATAAAGGTTATAGAAGTTGAAAGGGATTAAAGTAAAGTAATCTAGTCAATAAAAAGACGAGCTTGGCAGGGATCGAACCTGCAATCCCCAGATTCGTAGTCTGATGCGTTTCCATTGCGCCACAAGCCCTATAACATTCATAAAATACTGGGAAGATAAAAAAAGGGATATATAAGTTATATAAATGTTATAAGTTATATAAATGTTATAAGTTATATAAATGATATAAGTTATATAAATGATATAAGTTATATAAATGATATAGATATGATATAGATATAGATATAGATATGATATATAAAAGACATAAGAAAGATAAGATATAAAATAAACAGACTAGGAATAATAATAAAAGTACATAGTCATATAATAATATAATAATATAAGAAAATATATGATAGTCATAGTCATAAGTAAGTAGGATAACGGTAGGTTCATATCAAGTAGGATACACCCGTTCCCATCCGAACACGGAAGTAAAGATGCTTAGAGCCTGATCAGTACCATTATGTTCACACAGATGGGAACGTCAGGTAATCTACCTTTTTGTTTTTATATAGAGAGTTTTTTTTTAAATAAAGGAATAAAGGAATAAAGGAATATAGAAATATAGAAATATAGAAATAAAGGAATATAGAAATAAATACATACATAGATATATAAATAAAGATATATATAAATAAATAATAAA
>NW_001863906.1:0-967 GCF_000209125.1 Entamoeba dispar SAW760
AATAAAATAATAAGAAATGAGAAGAATATTAAATATATAATATCATAATGATGAAATAATAAGATAACAAGAGATGAATATGAACTAAAATTAATAAGAACTATTAATATATTATGAATTGAAATAATGAAATAAGAGAAATAATAAAAATAAAAAGAATTGAATTTTGAAGAGATTTTATAAAACACATGATAAAAGAATTAATAAAAATGAAAATAATGAATTATATTTATTGTCACAAAATAAGAATGGTTCACTTATAGTAAAAGAAATCAAATGTGAATTACCTCATAACGAGTATTTCATCATGTTGAGAAGTGATTATTTCAATTTATTCTTCATGTTTTATTTTTATTCTTTTATTGTTTTTTCAATCATTATCAATTTAAATATTTCATCATTTAATTTGTTATCTGATTTTTATTTTCAAATAAATGAATATTAAAATTCATCATTATTTATATTATTATTTTATGTTTGACATATCAATAACACTATAATTATGGTTTATCTCATTTATCATCAATATTGTTTAAATAATCTTTATTGATAACACATCATTTATTCAACTCAAAATTATCAATGATAAATATAATGTGTCATAATAAATAATAATACCATCATAATAAATAAATAATGCCTCTATAATGTCATTCATAATAATTAATAATAAATAATAACCAATTAATTTGAGTAGTGTGTTATCTCATCAAAGAAATGAAATGGACAGATGATAAATATTCAAATTTTGGACATATTAGGATTCAATGTGGTGTATCTGATATGATGCTTTCAAATATAGAAAATATCATTTAAAAAAAAAATAACAAAAAAGTAACAAAAACAAAAAAGGAAAATAAAAATAGATATTCAAATCATATAATTGTCAAAAATAGAAATAAAATCATAAAAATAGATTATAAATAAAAATGAACATAAAGTTGAAATTAATATTCTTTTCAAATAA
>NW_001863905.1:0-970 GCF_000209125.1 Entamoeba dispar SAW760
ATATGCTGATGTTAAGATTAAGCCATGCATGTGTAAGTATAAAGACCAAGTAGGATGAAACTGCGGACGGCTCATTATAACAGTAATAGTTTCTTTGGTTAGTAAAGTACAAGGATAGCTTTGTGAATGATAAAGATAATACTTGAGACGATCCAATTTGTATTAGTACAAAGTGGCCAATTTATGTAAGTAAATTGAGAAATGACATTCTAAGTGAGTTAGGATGCCACGACAATTGTAGAACACACAGTGTTTAACAAGTAACCAATGAGAATTTCTGATCTATCAATCAGTTGGTAGTATCGAGGACTACCAAGATTATAACGGATAACGAGGAATTGGGGTTCGACATCGGAGAGGGAGCTTTACAGATGGCTACCACTTCTAAGGAAGGCAGCAGGCGCGTAAATTACCCACTTTCGAATTGAAGAGGTAGTGACGACACATAACTCTAGAGTTGAGTAAAATCAATTCTTGAAGGAATGAGTAGGAGGTAAATTCTCCTACGAAATCAATTGGAGGGCAAGTCTGGTGCCAGCAGCCGCGGTAATTCCAGCTCCAATAGTGTATATTAAAGTTGCTGTGATTAAAACGCTCGTAGTTGAATTAAAATGTGATTTTATACATTTTGAAGACTTTACATTAAGTGAAGTTTCTAGAAATGTTAAATTAAAATCAAAGAAGGAGACAATTCAAGTAATTGAGTTGTCATTACTTTGAATAAAATAAGGTGTTTAAAGCAAAACATTATGTTAATGAATATTCAAGCATGGGACAATGCTGAGGAGATGTCAATTAGACATTTCGAGAGAAGGATTAAAAGGAACAATTGGGGGTGATTCAGAAAATAACGGGAGAGGTGAAAATCCATGATCGCTATAAGATGCACGAGAGCGAAAGCATTTCACTCAACTGGGTCCATTAATCAAGAACGAAAGTTAGGGGATCGAAGACGATCAGATACCGTCGT
>NW_001863904.1:0-933 GCF_000209125.1 Entamoeba dispar SAW760
ATAGTGTTTTATACTATGTAACTACTACTTCCTTTCCTTATATTCTTACTATCCCTATTAACTTTATTACCTTTATTACCTTTACTACCTTTACTACCTTTTATTATCTTTACTTTTGATATATGTGTTCTAGATATCATCCACCTCTGTACTTATGTACTTATCTGATAATGGGCATATGGCGCAATGGAAACGCATCAGACTTCGGATCTGAGGATTGCAGGTTCGATCCCTGCTATGCTCGTCTTTTTATCTATAACTTATCCTTATATTATATATACACCTTTATCTATACTATTATACTTATCCTATTTATATTATATATACTATACACTATTCTATTTATACACTATACTTTATATACTATTATTATTTTTATTATTTATAGACTATACACTATTCTATTATCTATACTTTATACTTTATACTTTATAGACTATAGACTATAGACTATTATTATATTTATACTTTATATTTTATATTTTATACTTTATATTTTATATTTTATACTTTATACTTTATAGACTATTATTATATCTATACTTTATACACTATAACCTATTAATATAGATATACACTATTATTATATGTTTCCACTATTATTATATCTATTTTTGTTTTTATTCTATGTTATTGTTTGAATAGGGAACGTAGCTCAGTTGGTAGAGCGTAAGTCTCATAATCTTAAGGTCGTGAGTTCGATACTCACCGTTCCCACCTTTTTGTACATCTATATGACATCTATTACTATATTTTTACATCTATTAAACTTATATATTCCTTTTATTATACTTTTAGTGTACACTCTATTCTTTTATATTATCTATACTATTTTATACTATTTTATACTATCTTATACTACTTATACTACTTATAGTGTTTATACTATGTAACTACTACTTCTTTCTTATATTCTTACTATCCCTATTAACT
>NW_001863903.1:0-997 GCF_000209125.1 Entamoeba dispar SAW760
TAGCTTTTATCATTCCATTATTATTGGATTTTTACTTTTAATTCACAATTAAATACTAAGATTTCTCTTAATATTCTCGTTTATTAATAATCACTATAAATGAAATAATTCTCTTGCTCTTAATAATTTCCTATATTACAAATTTCAATACAATCTTATTAAATATACTACTTATATATCTAATCTTTTTATATTTTTATTTATAATACATTCTACTATTTTTCTTATAAATTATCCGTTCACATATTACTCTTTCAAGCTCTTTTCACTCTTTTTCCAAAGTTCTTTTAAGTTTTCCTTCACAGTACTTCTTTGCTATCAGTTTTCCTGTAATATTTAGACTTTGATGAATACTATCACCTTTTCGATTTATACTTCCAAATAAATTTACTCTTTTCTAAACTATATTCTTTTCAAAATATATTTAAATTGACGAGGCTTTCACTCTCTCTGGCTCAGCATTCGTTCTGAATTCAATCTAAATTATCTCTTTTAAATATAATTTTTCTTTTAGTTACACTCTGAATAATTTAAGACTAGCCTCACACATTGCTGTATTCTTCTAACCTTTTTACAATTATCCATTTTTATCAACTTGGTCTTTTTCTTTTTCATTCGCCATTACTTAAGAAATCATTGTTATTTTTTCTTCCTTCCCTTATTGATATGCTTAAGTTAAGGGAGTCCTCTTACGATACTCAAATCTTTATTTATTAACTCACTTATAGATATCTGGTTAAAGCTCTTTACTTCTTCTCTCTTTTACCCACTAGCTACTTCTCACTTCTACTAATATTTGCTTTTAATATACTCTTTTATTTTGGATATTGAATATCATATATACCTTGAAGTTCATAAGTATACTTTCAAGCATTCAAAGTTTGGATATTCACATTTTATTGTTCCTATCACTTATCGCAATTCATTGCGTTCTTCATCGCACAGGAAACTAAACTATCCAAAGTAATATTTTATTATACTTTTTCTTCTTCTTATA
>NW_001863902.1:0-833 GCF_000209125.1 Entamoeba dispar SAW760
TATATAACTTATAACATTTATATAACTTATATATCCCTTTTTTTATCTTCCCAGTATTTTATGAATGTTATAGGGCTTGTGGCGCAATGGAAACGCATCAGACTACGAATCTGGGGATTGCAGGTTCGATCCCTGCCAAGCTCGTCTTTTTATTGACTAGATTACTTTACTTTAATCCCTTTCAACTTCTATAACCTTTATATTCTATTATATATATATTTCTTTATTTATATATATATATATATTTCTTTATTTATTTATTTATATATATCTTTATTTATATATCTATGTATGTATTTATTTCTATATTCCTTTATTTCTATATTTCTATATTTCTATATTCCTTTATTCCTTTATTCCTTTATTTAAAAAAAAACTCTCTATATAAAAACAAAAAGGTAGATTACCTGACGTTCCCATCTGTGTGAACATAATGGTACTGATCAGGCTCTAAGCATCTTTACTTCCGTGTTCGGATGGGAACGGGTGTATCCTACTTGATATGAACCTACCGTTATCCTACTTACTTATGACTATGACTATCATATATTTTCTTATATTATTATATTATTATATGACTATGTACTTTTATTATTATTCCTAGTCTGTTTATTTTATATCTTATCTTTCTTATGTCTTTTATATATCATATCTATATCTATATCTATATCATATCTATATCATTTATATAACTTATATCATTTATATAACTTATATCATTTATATAACTTATAACATTTATATAACTTATAACATTTATATAACTTATATATCCCCTTTTTTTATCTTCCCAGTATTTTATGAATGTTATAGGGCTTGTGGCGCAATGGAAA
>NW_001863901.1:0-744 GCF_000209125.1 Entamoeba dispar SAW760
AATTCAATAAATCCATTTAATTTACTAGAAGCTATTTGAATGCATTTAATGAAAAATTTATACTGAATATTCATTAATTGATTCTTTAATGTATTATTTCTTTCAACATATTCAGTTTTTTCAATTTGAGTAACTTCAATAATACTATTAAGTAAATAAATAGAATTTTCTAAATCACATTCTCCAAAATTTTTAATAATTTCAAATTCTTGTATTTCATTTGTTTCTCCTTCACCAATATATTTTTTTAGTACTAATCCAAAAATTGGTTTATTTTTTTCGTTATATTTCATTTCACTTTTTTCATAATCTTCTACAATTTTTATTTCTTTGTTTTGTTTATCTTCAATTTTTTCTTTTAATTTCTTTTCTTCTTTGTTTTCTTTTCTCAAATTTTCTATTTCAATTTTTAACTCATTAATTTCTTTTTCCTTATCACTTTTCATTATTTCATTTTTCTTTTCATTTTCTTCAAATTCTTTAATTTTATTATTTAAGTCATTCACTTCTTTTGAATATTTCTCTTCAGCAACTTTATTTTTTTCTCGTTCTTCATTGATTCCTTGTGTTAATTCTTCAATTCTTTCTGTTAATACAATTGATGTTTTAATATCATCTCCTTTATTATTTTCAAACTCTTCAATTCTCTTCTTTAATATTTCATTCTGTACTATTGTTTGTTTAATTTGCTCTTCATTTTCATTATTCTTTTTAATTAGTTCTTCATTTCTTCTCTAACAACCT
>NW_001863900.1:0-988 GCF_000209125.1 Entamoeba dispar SAW760
AAAAATGACTTATCTTAAATATACATCGTTTTTCATATAATATAAAATAATAATTATAATACTGATATATCAAATAAAATAATTGTTTTGTAGATAAAGTATTGAAGGACGTATAGATGAGTAGAGTCAATATTTTTTGTCACTGAGTCAATTTTATCATATCTCTGTAACAAGGTTGTTTTAATGAAAACTTATAAGGTAAAAAATGTTCTTGGAGGTAATCTGAAGACCTCATTTTTTAACAATTTTTTCATGATTATTTCATCATTGAGCATTACCTTTGAATAACAAAAAAGAATAACAAAAAATGACCTAAAAATAGTGAATAACAAAAAAGAATAACAAAAAAGAATAACAAAAACCCAACATACAAATGTTTTATATAACAACGAAAATTCCTTCTACACGGGGTAAATTTCAACAAAAATTGCAAAAAGACCCCCCCTACTCGAAATACGATTTTTGAAAATGCCCTTTTTGAAAAAACTACCGTTTTTTTGTTGAAATTAGAAGGAATAGAACGAAAAAAATTGATATTCCGTCGAAAAGTGAACCTTTATTACACAAAAGCTAGGAAAAACCATCGGATTAACACTAGACCAAAATTTTAAGATGGTAAAAGCTCGATTTGCCGAAAAGGATGACGTGGTTACCAACAAATATTCGGCATTTTCGGCGACATGTTTGTATGGATAATCTGAATCGTTTTCTATTTTTAGAAATTTTATAAATTATTTGTATGGATAATCTGAATCGTTTTCTATTTTTAGAATAATTCTATATTGTTTGTATGGATAATCTGAGTCGTTATCTAATTTTAGAAAAACTTTGAAGTTATTAATAAATTTATGAAGTAAAACAATAGTTTTTTCTAATAAATAACTAACAAAAGTTGTATAAATGAAAGAAAATATTGATAGTTAAATGAAACCTGATAAAATACGTATCATTCAAATACATTGAATGATGGCAGTAAGCTGTCAGTACA
>NW_001863899.1:0-588 GCF_000209125.1 Entamoeba dispar SAW760
TTAAAAGAAAAGAAATAATCTTTTAAAATAAAACAAGAAATTTATAGAATAAGATAATCTACAAAGAAAATAATAAAAGTAAGAATAAAGGGAATTAGAATATAAGAAGAAAGAAAAAGTATAATAAAATATTACTTTGGATAGTTTAGTTTCCTGTGCGATGAAGAACGCAATGAATTGCGATAAGTGATAGGAACAATAAAATGTGAATATCCAAACTTTGAATGCTTGAAAGTATACTTATGAACTTCAAGGTATATATGATATTCAATATCCAAAATAAAAGAGTATATTAAAAGCAAATATTAGTAGAAGTGAGAAGTAGCTAGTGGGTAAAAGAGAGAAGAAGTAAAGAGCTTTAACCAGATATCTATAAGTGAGTTAATAAATAAAGATTTGAGTATCGTAAGAGGACTCCCTTAACTTAAGCATATCAATAAGGGAAGGAAGAAAAAATAACAATGATTTCTTAAGTAATGGCGAATGAAAAAGAAAAAGACCAAGTTGATAAAAATGGATAATTGTAAAAAGGTTAGAAGAATACAGCAATGTGTGAGGCTAGTCTTAAATTATTCAGAGTGTAACTAA
>NW_001863898.1:0-964 GCF_000209125.1 Entamoeba dispar SAW760
ATTGGAGGGCAAGTCTGGTGCCAGCAGCCGCGGTAATTCCAGCTCCAATAGTGTATATTAAAGTTGCTGTGATTAAAACGCTCGTAGTTGAATTAAAATGTGATTTTATACATTTTGAAGACTTTACATTAAGTGAAGTTTCTAGAAATGTTAAATTAAAATCAAAGAAGGAGACAATTCAAGTAATTGAGTTGTCATTACTTTGAATAAAATAAGGTGTTTAAAGCAAAACATTATGTTAATGAATATTCAAGCATGGGACAATGCTGAGGAGATGTCAATTAGACATTTCGAGAGAAGGATTAAAAGGAACAATTGGGGTGATTCAGAAAATAACGGGAGAGGTGAAAATCCATGATCGCTATAAGATGCACGAGAGCGAAAGCATTTCACTCAACTGGGTCCATTAATCAAGAACGAAAGTTAGGGGATCGAAGACGATCAGATACCGTCGTAGTCCTAACTATAAACGATGTCAACCAAGGATTGGATGAAATTCAGATGTACAAAGATGAAGAAACATTGTTTCTAAATCCAAGTATATCAATACTACCTTGTTCAGAACTTAAAGAGAAATCTTGAGTTTATGGACTTCAGGGGGAGTATGGTCACAAGGCTGAAACTTAAAGGAATTGACGGAAGGGCACACCAGGAGTGGAGCCTGCGGCTTAATTTGACTCAACACGGGAAAACTTACCAAGACCGAACAGTAGAAGGAATGACAGATTAAGAGTTCTTTCATGATTTATTGGGTAGTGGTGCATGGCCGTTCTTAGTTGGTGGAGTGATTTGTCAAGTTAATTCCGGTAACGAACGAGACTGAAACCTATTAATTAGTTTTCTGCCTATAAGACAGAAATGTCGCAGACAGTGCGTAGTACACTTCTAAAGGACACATTCATTGTCTATTTTATTGTTAGTTATCTATTCGATAGACTCTTTTACGTGGGAAAAGAAAAAGGAG
>NW_001863897.1:0-899 GCF_000209125.1 Entamoeba dispar SAW760
TACTCCCGCCGTTAACCCGCGCTTAAGTAAATTTCATTACCTTGACATTCAGAGCACTGGGCAGAAATCACATTCTGTAATGAACCTTTTAGATTTATCAGAATGCTATGTTTTTATTAAACAGTCGGATTCCCCTAACCTTTAAAGTTCTGATTCGATTTTAATCCTTTTACAAGGAAATCACCAGAGCTACTCTTTCTTGCTAACTTACAGAGCTATGTTGCCGACTTCCCTTACCTGCGTTATTCTATTTAACTAAAGATTTTGCTTCTTGGAGACCTGTTGCGGTTATTAGTACGAGCAAAAGAATTCTTTAATTAGCTTTATGCTAAGATTCCCTTTAATTTTTATGAAGACTGCAAAAATACCACAATTCAATCATATGTTGAATTTCTTACAAAGCCAATAAATTCCACTTCTCTGATTGATTCATTTCAGTGGAGTTTACTTTTGTTAAGAAGAAAAGAGAACTCTTCCGTAGATTTTCACACTCCATTTTAAAGTTCATGATATGTTACCATTTTATTCGATTTAATCTTATTTCTAAGATTTAATCATTAATTCTCTTGATTAAGAACTATTAATCTTATTCCCTTTCAATCCTTATATTGACTATATGTCACTTATATATTTCTTAAGGATTTCCATCTGTAATTTAGGATCGATTCACCCTAATCCAAGTAATGTTGTTTAGGAACCTTTCTCCTCTTCAGTTCTAAGATGTTTTTTTCCTCTTCTTAGTATTTGCTACTACCACCAAGATCTGCACTAAGGACAGTTTCAATCTAAATTACTTTAAATCTTTACTAACTTTTGTTGTCCTTACGCCATTTCGTTTCCTTACTCGTTAAAATGTCTTCATTTTAACGGTCGAGTATCAGTTAAGAAATTATAATGCC
>NW_001863896.1:0-889 GCF_000209125.1 Entamoeba dispar SAW760
CGGCGGGGAAGAGACCCTGTTGAGCTTGACTCTAATTTATCATGTGAAATCGATTTTTTGGTATAGGCTAGGTGGGAGACTTTGTCAAACGTGTAATACCACCACTAGAAATACTATTTCACTCATTTCGTTAAATGTTAAAATGGATTTTCCATTAATTTAAAAACATTAAAACTTCGGTTGAAACAGGCGATTGAAAAAGATAGACGGGGAGTTTGGCTGGGGCGGCACATCTGTTACAAGATAACGCAGGTGTCCAAAGATGAACTCAATGAGGACAGAAACCTCATGTAGAATATAAGGGTATAAGTTCATTTGATTATTGATTCCAGTACAATCAATAACTCTGAAATGATGGCCTAACGATCCCTAAGATTTTTAACTAGAAAAAATTTAAAACATATTAGATTTATCTGATGTGTGAGACCGTAAGGTGATTTCTAGTTAATCCTTTAATAATAAGGCTTGGGGTGTCAGAAAAGTTACCACAGGGATAACTGGCTTGTGGCAGCCAAGCGCTCATAGCGACGTTGCTTTTTGATCCTTCGATGTCGGCTCTTCCTATCCATTTCAAGCAGAATTGAAAAAAGGTATGATTGTTCACCATTTAATAGGGAACGTGAGCTGGGTTTAGACCGTCGTGAGACAGGTTAGTTTTACCCTACCGTTTCGGTAGATCTTCAAAGTATTTAGATAGTAGCACAACTCAGTACGAGAGGAACCGTTGTGTCACGCCACTGGATTATTCAATTATTTGATCAAATAGTGTTGAGAATCTAACACGTGTTGAAATAATGGCTGAAAGCCTCTCAAGCCAGAATTTCGTCTAGATGAATACTTTGTCTTTTTCTTGTTACTTTAGTACAATTGAAAATTATATACGTTGTAT
>NW_001863895.1:0-935 GCF_000209125.1 Entamoeba dispar SAW760
GGACTCATTCATTCGATAGGTGAGTTGTTACACATTCCTTAGCGGTTTCCGACTTCCATGGCCACCGTCCTATTGTCAATATGAATGAATACCTTTTGTGGTACTCGTTATGTTTCTTTTTGGCACTTTATCTCGACGTTCGGTTCATCCCGCATCGCCAGTCCTGCTTACCAGACTTGGCCGATTCAAAGTATGTTTATATTTAAATTCCTGAAGTGTATTTAACACTGAGAATTCTTCTTTGTTTATTCATAGTTTGACAAGATGTTGAGTGAAAATACTCACCCATTACACCTAATCATTATCTTTACCAATCAATACTATTAATACTTTGACCTTCCTAAGGGAATATTCAGGTGGAACCAGCTACTAGATAGTTCGATGAGTCTTTCGCCCCTATACTCAAATATGACAAGTAATTTGCACGTTAACACTGCGTGAATCTTCCACCAAAGTTTCCTTCGGCTTCAATCCGTTCAAGTATAGTTCACCATCTTTCGGGTCCTAACATATTTACTTCTTCTATTGAAAGATACTATTGCTAAATGTATTTCTACACTCTCATAGTTTTTCGTTTTCTCTTCATGTTATAGCTTTCCTGCTATTCTCATTCGCATCCATGTTAGACTCCTTGGTCCGTGTTTCAAGACGGGTAGATAATTTACTTCTTCAAGAGTTTCTATTCTCGGGATTAAATGTATTAATCTTACCTTAAATAGCTTTTATCATTCCATTATTATTGGATTTTTACTTTTAATTCACAATTAAATACTAAGATTTCTCTTAATATTCTCGTTTATTAATAATCACTATAAATGAAATAATTCTCTTGCTCTTAATAATTTCCTATATTACAAATTTCAATACAATCTTATTAAATATACTACTTATATATCTAATCTTTTATATTTTATTATAATACATTCTACTATTTT
>NW_001863894.1:0-996 GCF_000209125.1 Entamoeba dispar SAW760
TCGTTTATCATAAAATATAAGGAAAGTCGGTCGTTTAAACATAAAAATATAAGGATATAAGTTATAAAAGATAAAAGAATAAATGGATATATATAAGGTACATAAATATATATATATATACATATACACATATATAAAATAAGAATAAACATAATAATATATATATATATATACATAAATTTTTAATATAATAAGAATAAGGAAGTACTACTGTATATAAAAGAGAATATAAGATATATAAGAAATAACATAAAAGAATAAAAGGTAATAATAGATAATAATGGAGGTGAGGGGTATCGATCCCCTTGCCCCTCGCATGCAAAGCGAGTGCTCTACCATCTGAGCTACACCCCCATTAACAATAAAGGGGAGGGGGAAAGTAGGAGTAGTAAGAGTAGTAGGTATAGTAGGTATAGTAAGAGTAGTAAGAGTAGTAGGTATAGTAAGAGGAATAAGAGATGTAAGAGATGTAAGAGATGTAAGAGATGTAAGAGATGTAAGAAATGTAAGAAATGTAAGAGATGTAAGAGATGTAACAGTAGTAAGTATAAGAAGTGAGAATAGATATAATAGATAAGAAGTGGAATAATAAAAATAATAAGGATAATAAATATATATAATATATATAATATAAATAATATAATAAAGGTATAGAGTAAGAATAGATATAATATATATAATAAGTATAATAAGTATAATATATAAGAGGAATAGATAAAGTTAATAGTATAAGTGACTAATAAATAAGAATATATACATATATATAGTATAAAAAGTGAACTCTTCAACGGGGATTCGAACCCCGGTCTTTCACGTGACAGGCGAAGATACTAACCAGCTATACTATTGAAGACTTCTATAAGAAGGTAAGAGTTGTATATATATACATGAATAAGTGTAATATATGAAGGTAAGAGTTGTATATATATATAAATATATAAATAAATATATATATATATGAATAAGTGATAGAAGATATAAATAGATATAAAAAAA
>NW_001863893.1:0-990 GCF_000209125.1 Entamoeba dispar SAW760
ACTATATACTATCTATTATATATATATACTATACACTATCTATTATACACTATACTTTATATACTATATATTTTATATTATAGACTATACACTATCTATATCTATACTTTATACTTTATACTTTATAGACTATAGACTATAGACTATATATATTATACTTTATATTTATATTTATACTTTATATTTTATATTTATACTTTATACTTTATAGACTATTATTATATCTATACTTTATACACTATAACCTATTAATATAGATATACACTATTATTATATGTTTCCACTATTATTATATCTATTTTTGTTTTTATTCTATGTTATTGTTTGAATAGGGAACGTAGCTCAGTTGGTAGAGCGTAAGTCTCATAATCTTAAGGTCGTGAGTTCGATACTCACCGTTCCCACCTTTTTGTACATCTATATGACATCTATTACTATATTTTTACATCTATTAAACTTATATATTCCTTTTATTATACTTTTAGTGTACACTCTATTCTTTTATATTATCTATACTATTTTATACTATTTTATACTATCTTATACTACTTATACTACTTATAGTGTTTTATACTATGTAACTACTACTTCCTTTCCTTATATTCTTACTATCCCTATTAACTTTATTACCTTTATTACCTTTACTACCTTTACTACCTTTTATTATCTTTACTTTTGATATATGTGTTCTAGATATCATCCACCTCTGTACTTATGTACTTATCTGATAATGGGCATATGGCGCAATGGAAACGCATCAGACTTCGGATCTGAGGATTGCAGGTTCGATCCCTGCTATGCTCGTCTTTTTATCTATAACTTATCCTTATATTATATATACACCTTTATCTATACTATTATACTTATCCTATTTATATTATATATACTATACACTATTCTATTTATACACTATACTTTATATACTATTATTATTTTTATTATTTATAGACTATACACTATTCTATTATCTATACTTTATACTTTATACTT
>NW_001863892.1:0-954 GCF_000209125.1 Entamoeba dispar SAW760
TATGTGATTAATACTTAGTACTTTTTATTAAAATTGACGACATTTAACTTCTTTCTTTTGGTTTAGATAAAAATAGAATAAATTAATATCTCAAATACATGACGATCACAATTAATAATTTTTATCTTTTTGCAGAGTGCTTTTGAAGATAATTGATATATAGTACTTTATATTAAAATCATAAAAAGTGCACCTTTTTTCAACAAATTTGTTGAATTAATATCTCTGCTACAACCTCACCATTTCTGATAAAACTTTATTTTTTGGAGGATCCACAGAACGATATTGGATACCTAGTACTTTTTATTAAAATCAAAAAAGTGCACCTTTTTTCAACAAATTTGTTGAATTAATATCTCTGCTACAACCTCACCATTTCTGATAAAACTTTATTTTTTGGAGGATCCACAGAACGATATTGGATACCTAGTACTTTTTATTAAAATCAAAAAAGTGCACCTTTTTTCAATAAAATTGTTGAATTAATATCTCTGCTACAACCTCACCATTTCTGATAAAACTTTATTTTTTGGAGGATCCACAGAACGATATTGGATACCTAGTACTTTATATTAAAATCATAAAAAGTGCACCTTTTTTCAATAAAATTGTTGAATTAATATCTCTGCTACAACCTCACCATTTCTGATAAAACTTTATTTTTTGGAGGATCCACAGAACGATATTGGATACCTAGTACTTTTTATTAAAATCAAAAAAGTGCACCTTTTTTCAATAAAATTGTTGAACTTGTATCTCATCTACAACCTCACCATTTCTGATAAAACTTTATTTTTTGGAGGTTCCATATAAAGTTACTAGATACCTAGTACTTTTTATTAAAATCAGACGCATTTAACTTCTTTCGTCTAATTTAGACAGAAACATGTCAAATATTATCTCAGATAGAAAGCGACCAGAATCATAATTTTTATCTTTTTGTAGAGTGCATAT
>NW_001863891.1:0-967 GCF_000209125.1 Entamoeba dispar SAW760
ATGCATGTGTAAGTATAAAGACCAAGTAGGATGAAACTGCGGACGGCTCATTATAACAGTAATAGTTTCTTTGGTTAGTAAAGTACAAGGATAGCTTTGTGAATGATAAAGATAATACTTGAGACGATCCAATTTGTATTAGTACAAAGTGGCCAATTTATGTAAGTAAATTGAGAAATGACATTCTAAGTGAGTTAGGATGCCACGACAATTGTAGAACACACAGTGTTTAACAAGTAACCAATGAGAATTTCTGATCTATCAATCAGTTGGTAGTATCGAGGACTACCAAGATTATAACGGATAACGAGGAATTGGGGTTCGACATCGGAGAGGGAGCTTTACAGATGGCTACCACTTCTAAGGAAGGCAGCAGGCGCGTAAATTACCCACTTTCGAATTGAAGAGGTAGTGACGACACATAACTCTAGAGTTGAGTAAAATCAATTCTTGAAGGAATGAGTAGGAGGTAAATTCTCCTACGAAATCAATTGGAGGGCAAGTCTGGTGCCAGCAGCCGCGGTAATTCCAGCTCCAATAGTGTATATTAAAGTTGCTGTGATTAAAACGCTCGTAGTTGAATTAAAATGTGATTTTATACATTTTGAAGACTTTACATTAAGTGAAGTTTCTAGAAATGTTAAATTAAAATCAAAGAAGGAGACAATTCAAGTAATTGAGTTGTCATTACTTTGAATAAAATAAGGTGTTTAAAGCAAAACATTATGTTAATGAATATTCAAGCATGGGACAATGCTGAGGAGATGTCAATTAGACATTTCGAGAGAAGGATTAAAAGGAACAATTGGGGTGATTCAGAAAATAACGGGAGAGGTGAAAATCCATGATCGCTATAAGATGCACGAGAGCGAAAGCATTTCACTCAACTGGGTCCATTAATCAAGAACGAAAGTTAGGGGATCGAAGACGATCAGATACCGTCGTAGTCTAACTATAAACGATGTCA
>NW_001863889.1:0-906 GCF_000209125.1 Entamoeba dispar SAW760
AAGATATTAAAAGACTATTAATGTTTGTATTATTTAAACACAAAGAGATTATTAATGTTTGTATTATTTAATTTATAATTCTATACTAACCAAATAGATGAATAACTATGTATAATATAATAGTTTTGGGTCTCAAAAAACCCACGAGAAACAAAACTATTTTGAGTAGTATTTAATTATGTTAAGCATTCTTAAAATAAATTATAAACATATTTACAGCTTCATTAAATAAAACCATAAACATACATTACCATAAAAGCATTAAGAGAATAAGGATGATTAATAATAATTAATGCTACTATATAATGAGAGGAATAATAAAGAGAGAATATAGCATTTACGTTTGTTTAAATAATAAATTATGAGAGAATAGCACAGTTTGTCAATAAAATAATAAATAAAATAAGTATTCATAATATTTAGGGAGAATAATATAAGAGATAAACAGAATAAGTAATCTCATAGAAGAGATTAATTAAAGAAATAAGAAATGATTATTAAAAGAATTTAATATAATCATAATAGATATATGTTGTTAAGAATGAAAGAATTTAAAGAAATAAATATAAGACTGAATATAAAGAAAATTGTACTTGATCTAACTATATAAAAGTAATTAGATGACAGAACAGATTTAAATAATATAAGTTTGTTTTTTAGTATAATTAGTAAATAAAAAAGAAGTCAAAAGTAGGAGAATAAAGAAAGGAAAAATGGATATAAATACAAAAGAGAAGTAAGAATAAAGAATCCTTCCTTTTAAAAAGGAAGAAGAATAAAATATCTGGTTGATCCTGCCAGTATTATATGCTGATGTTAAAGATTAAGCCATGCATGTGTAAGTATAAAGACCAAGTAGGATGAAACTGCGGACGCTCATTATAACAGTAATAGTTCTTGGTAGTA
>NW_001863888.1:0-879 GCF_000209125.1 Entamoeba dispar SAW760
TAACAACACTAATAAAAAGAATAAAACATAACGTATTCATTGTTAACTGGATAAACTTCTTTATTCCTTTCTTAGTTTGTCCCTTTTAATATGAATTATTTCCTACCCTTTGACTATTTTAATTAGTTTTATCCCTCTTTCTTTTTCTAATTTTCTTAATTCTTACATCTGATTTATTCTTCTTTATTCTTTCTTTTTGAATCACTTAAACAAAATTAATTATTTCTATTTGAATATCCCTCTTTCTTTATCTTTTATATTACTTGTTCTTTCTTCTTGTGTATTTTTTATTGATTGTTCACTTTATTTTGTTCCTATTTGTTTGAATTTCTTCTAGTTTTTGATTTGATTTTTGTTCTCTTTCATTTGACTATCCTTAGATTAAAAATTACATTAAAATTAAAAAAGATTGCTTTTTGCAAATGTTATAATTCATCATCAAAGAATGTCCTTGTTGGAAATAACAAAAATCAGGTGTTTGTCATGAAAAAAGTCAAGTTATTGGATAGTTGTAAGTTCGTAATATAACTGACACCAATCACCTATTTTTTAGTGAAACAGAATGGGTTGGTTGAAGCATTAACTCAGTGTGAGGTGTATGAAAAAAACTCACACAATTCATTTCCTTTAAGGGCAGAGAATAATTGAAAGTGAAGTTTATTTAATGCTTTGTCTATTTTGATAATAACACCAAGAAATAATTTAGTTTTTGTTGTTATTTCTAGTGGGGTATGATTTTGATTTATTTTTTTATGATTTTGAAAAAGACAAATAGTATATTATAATTTCATTTTACTATTTTCTCTTTTTTGATTTTCATTTTTTCTTTTTGTTTATTTTTGTTTTTCTCTTTCATTTAAAAATACTTAAATTCTTTTC
>NW_001863887.1:0-854 GCF_000209125.1 Entamoeba dispar SAW760
TTATATCTTATCTTTCTTATGTCTTTTATATATCATATCTATATCTATATCTATATCATATCTATATCATTTATATAACTTATATCATTTATATAACTTATATCATTTATATAACTTATAACATTTATATAACTTATAACATTTATATAACTTATATATCCCTTTTTTTATCTTCCCAGTATTTTATGAATGTTATAGGGCTTGTGGCGCAATGGAAACGCATCAGACTACGAATCTGGGGATTGCAGGTTCGATCCCTGCCAAGCTCGTCTTTTTATTGACTAGATTACTTTACTTTAATCCCTTTCAACTTCTATAACCTTTATATTCTATTATATATATATTTCTTTATTTATATATATATATATATTTCTTTATTTATTTATTTATATATATCTTTATTTATATATCTATGTATGTATTTATTTCTATATTCCTTTATTTCTATATTTCTATATTTCTATATTCCTTTATTCCTTTATTCCTTTATTTAAAAAAAAACTCTCTATATAAAAACAAAAAGGTAGATTACCTGACGTTCCCATCTGTGTGAACATAATGGTACTGATCAGGCTCTAAGCATCTTTACTTCCGTGTTCGGATGGGAACGGGTGTATCCTACTTGATATGAACCTACCGTTATCCTACTTACTTATGACTATGACTATCATATATTTTCTTATATTATTATATTATTATATGACTATGTACTTTTATTATTATTCCTAGTCTGTTTATTTTATATCTTATCTTTCTTATGTCTTTTATATATCATATCTATATCTATATCTATATCATATCTATATCATTTATATAACTTATATCATTTATATAACCTTATATCATTTATATAA
>NW_001863886.1:0-978 GCF_000209125.1 Entamoeba dispar SAW760
AATATCTATAAATAGAACACTATTATTTTAATAATTATTAATATCTCAAATGTACTGCGTCAAGAATTAATAACAACTGCATTTTTTAAGTGCATGATGTAAGGTAATAGATACCTAGTACTTTTTATTAAAATCAAAAAAGTGCACCTTTTTTCAATAAAATTGTTGAACTTGTATCTCATCTACAACCTCACCATTTCTGATAAAACTTTATTTTTTGGAGGTTCCATATAAAGTTACTAGATACCTAGTACTTTTTATTAAAATCAGACGCATTTAACTTCTTTCGTCTAATTTAGACAGAAACATGTCAAAAATTATCTCAGATAGAAAGCGACCAGAATTAATAATTTTTATCTTTTTGTAGAGTGCATATTAATGTGATTAATACTTAGTACTTTTTATTAAAATTGACGACATTTAACTTCTTTCATTTGGTTTAGATAAAAATAGAATAAATTAATATCTCAAATACATGACGATCACAATTAATAATTTTTATCTTTTTGCAGAGTGCTTTTGAAGATAATTGATATATAGTACTTTATATTAAAATCATAAAAAGTGCACCTTTTTTCAACAAATTTGTTGAATTAATATCTCTGCTACAACCTCACCATTTCTGATAAAACTTTATTTTTTGGAGGATCCACAGAACGATATTGGATACCTAGTACTTTTTATTAAAATCAAAAAAGTGCACCTTTTTTCAATAAAATTGTTGAATTAATATCTCTGCTACAACCTCACCATTTCTGATAAAACTTTATTTTTTGGAGGATCCACAGAACGATATTGGATACCTAGTACTTTATATTAAAATCAAAAAAGTGCACCTTTTTTCAACAAATTTGTTGAATTAATATCTCTGCTACAACCTCACCATTTCTGATAAAACTTTATTTTTTGGAGGATCCACAGAACGATATTGGATACCTAGTACTTTATATTAAAATCATAAAAAGTGCACCTTTTTTC
>NW_001863885.1:0-985 GCF_000209125.1 Entamoeba dispar SAW760
ATTCTCATATTTAATCATAAATATTTTCATCTAATAATATTTTCTACTATTTTTTACCTTTTAAACATTTAACAAGAATTAATTTGCAATATGATAATTCATTTCAATGAACTATCAAACATAAACACCATGTTTTAAACAAACAATGAATACATTCATTACATTTAGACACAATTATGAAATAATAAACAGCATCACAAATCATTATAATAATATAATGATAAATACGAATAAAATGCATAATTTCGTGACCAATCAAAGATACTTGTTAATCTAAGAATTGAATTTTTGCATTGAATCGTCTTATTAACTCATATGTTTATGCAATTTCTTTTAAATTATCGTTATTTATTCTTTTAGATGTTAATGAATTAATTAGTTTATTGGCATTGAATATGATAATGAATATAAGAAAATAATAAAAATAAAAATAGAATCTAATTTATATAACATATCAATTATATATCAATATAAGAAACAAATATGAAATAACAGAAACGATTGGAGATTATACTAAACTAAATACAAAGAATAGATATTGAATTTAAATTATAACAACAGAAAATGAAAAAAAGGAAAAAGAAAATAAGAAATAGATAATACAGAACATATTCTAGATACTATAAATAATATAGAAAATAAGATAACAAATAGTATTTTTGAATATATAATAAGAAAATAAATAAGAAGAAAGATATGAGAAGAGAAAAAAAAACATAAATTCAGAAAAAAAAGGAAAAAAAGAATAGAAAAATAGTTACTATAATATGGAAAATGTCTTTTACAAAAAAATAAAAATAACAAAAAGGAAAAATAAAAATAGATATTTAAATCACTCAGTTTAATAAAAATAGAAATAACATAAGAATGTTCATAAAGTTGAAATTAATTGTTCTTTTGAAATTAAAAATTGTAATTATACAGTTCATTCACCTCTCCGTTTTAATTTATTTTTTAGTCTTTGAAATGGCTTACTTTAGGGATT
>NW_001863884.1:0-902 GCF_000209125.1 Entamoeba dispar SAW760
TATAAAGTATAAAATATAAAATATAAAGTATAAAATATAAAATATAAAGTATAAATATATTAATAGTCTATAGTCTATAGTCTATAAAGTATAAAGTATAAAGTATAGATAATAGAATAGTGTATAGTCTATAAATAATAAAAATAATAATAGTATATAAAGTATAGTGTATAAATAGAATAGTGTATAGTATATATAATATAAATAGGATAAGTATAATAGTATAGATAAAGGTGTATATATAATATAAGGATAAGTTATAGATAAAAAGACGAGCATAGCAGGGATCGAACCTGCAATCCTCAGATCCGAAGTCTGATGCGTTTCCATTGCGCCATATGCCCATTATCAGATAAGTACATAAGTACAGAGGTGGATGATATCTAGAACACATATATCAAAAGTAAAGATAATAAAAGGTAGTAAAGGTAGTAAAGGTAATAAAGGTAATAAAGTTAATAGGGATAGTAAGAATATAAGGAAAGGAAGTAGTAGTTACATAGTATAAAACACTATAAGTAGTATAAGTAGTATAAGATAGTATAAAATAGTATAAAATAGTATAGATAATATAAAAGAATAGAGTGTACACTAAAAGTATAATAAAAGGAATATATAAGTTTAATAGATGTAAAAATATAGTAATAGATGTCATATAGATGTACAAAAAGGTGGGAACGGTGAGTATCGAACTCACGACCTTAAGATTATGAGACTTACGCTCTACCAACTGAGCTACGTTCCCTATTCAAACAATAACATAGAATAAAAACAAAAATAGATATAATAATAGTGGAAACATATAATAATAGTGTATATCTATATTAATAGGTTATAGTGTATAAAGTATAGATATAATAATAGTCTATAAAGTATAAAGTATAAAATATAAAATATAAAGT
>NW_001863883.1:0-928 GCF_000209125.1 Entamoeba dispar SAW760
TGACGATTTTATTCATCTTTTTAACGTTTGAATTGAAATAGTTTAAATAATAAAATAATATAGTTTTTTAATAGAAAAGATTTTTTGAAAAATGTTGATTTAAAAATAAATAACTTATACTTCATAAAATCTTGATTTAAAAAATGTTATTTCTACAATGAATAACAAAAAATAATCTATAAATAGAACACTATTATTTTAATAATTATTAATATCTCAAATGTACTGCGTCAAGAATTAATAATAACTATAACAATTACTAGTACACTAAAAGTTATTTGATATTTATTACTTTTTATAGAAAATGATTTAATTATCAATAATTAATAAATTATGTTAGAATGAATTGTTAAAAATTATTTTATCTATACTGCGTCAAGAATTAATAATAACTATAACAATTACTAGTACACTAAAAGTTATTTGATATTTATTACTTTTTATAGAAAATGATTTAATTATCAATAATTAATAAATTATGTTAGAATGAATTGTTAAAAATTATTTTATCTATACTGCGTCAAGAATTAATAATAACTATAACAATTACTAGTACACTAAAAGTTATTTGATATTTATTACTTTTTATAGAAAATGATTTAATTATCAATAATTAATAAATTATGTTAGAATGAATTGTTAAAAATTATTTTATCTATACTGCGTCAAGAATTAATAATAACTATAACAATTACTAGTACACTAAAAGTTATTTGATATTTATTACTTTTTATAGAAAATGATTTAATTATCAATAATTAATAAATTATGTTAGAATGAATTGTTAAAAATTATTTTATCTATACTGCGTCAAGAATTAATAATAACTATAACAATTACTAGTACACTAAAAGTTATTTGATATTTATTACTTTTTATAGAAATGATTTAATTATCCATTTATTCATTAATCATTAAAATGAATTGT
>NW_001863882.1:0-989 GCF_000209125.1 Entamoeba dispar SAW760
ATATCCTCCTTCAATTGTAATGATATTTGGGTTTGTTCTAATTGAATATTTTTCATTTTCTTCTTTACTACTTATTTGTATTTTCTTTTTTCTTTATTTTCATTTCCAATACATATTAATTCTCTGATTTCTTTATTTACTTCAATTTCTTCTCCTTCTCCTATTTCTATTTCTTTTTTATTTGTTATTATTCCATCTCCAAGTGATATGAATTTGATATTTGATTGTGAAATTTTAAATATTGTTGTTGTTTTCTCTTGTTCTTTCTTTTCTTTCCGTTTTATAATGTAATTAATCATTATTATTATAATTATAATTATTATAATGATGATAATAAGTATAATGATGATAATTATCATTATCATCCACCATACGATTTCTTTATTACATTTTGTTCCTTCTTCATTGATTCCATACCAAAATGAACATTTTGAACATTTATTATTTTTTGTTTCTTTACATTTATTAATATTTGAATAATGAATACATTCTTTATTTATTATTATATATTCTTCTTCACATTTATTACATTCTTTCTCATTTAAACATGTTATACATTGTTTTCCACATTTTGAACATTCTTTATTTATTAAATAATATCCTGTTAAACATTCTCTACATCCATATTCTTTATCTATTTCTCCTTTACATCCTTTAATTGTTGTTGTTAATTTACATATTCCTGTTGAACTCATAAAATATCCTTCTCCACATATTATACATTTATCTTTTTGATTACATGTTAAACATTCTTTTTCACATTTTGAACATCCTTTCCCATTTCTATAATATCCATTCTTACATATTCCACATCCACTTCCATCTGCTAATATTTGTAAACATGTTCCATTTAATTCTTCATTTGATTGACATGTTTTATCATTTCTTAAATATTTATCATTAGAACAACTCATACAATATGTAGATATTCCATAACATGTTTCACATTTATCATCACATTTTAAACATTTCTTATCTTTTGTTAAATA
>NW_001863881.1:0-893 GCF_000209125.1 Entamoeba dispar SAW760
TTTTGAGATATGAATGATTATTTTTATTAAAGACTATTAAAAAATTATTTAATATCTTTATATCTCATTCTTTAAATTAAATTCTGTTTAACAATTATCTTAATCTGTATTAGTTATTATTCATGATTTATTTATTTTATTTTATCTTCATTATGTATTTCTTTTTAATATTAATCATTATTTTTTTATATTAATATCTCAAAAAATGTCAACGAAAGTATAAAAATTTATAAGGTAAAAGTTGTTCAGAATTGAATTCTAAACAACTCTTTATTTAATGATGTTGTAATGATAAATTGAACGATTTTATTCATCTTTTTAACGTTTGAATTGAAATAGTTTAAATAATAAAATAATATAGTTTTTTAATAGAAAAGATTTTTTGAAAAATGTTGATTTAAAAATAAATAACTTATACTTCATAAAATCTTGATTTAAAAAATGTTATTTCTACAATGAATAACAAAAAATAATCTATAAATAGAACACTATTATTTTAATAATTATTAATATCTCAAATGTACTGCGTCAAGAATTAATAACAACTGCATTTTTTAAGTGCATGATGTAAGGTAATAGATACCTAGTACTTTTTATTAAAATCAAAAAAGTGCACCTTTTTTCAATAAAATTGTTGAACTTGTATCTCATCTACAACCTCACCATTTCTGATAAAACTTTATTTTTTGGAGGTTCCATATAAAGTTACTAGATACCTAGTACTTTTTATTAAAATCAGACGCATTTAACTTCTTTCGTCTAATTTAGACAGAAACATGTCAAAAATTATCTCAGATAGAAAGCGACCAGAATTAATAATTTTTATCTTTTTGTAGAGTGCATATTAATGTGATTAATACTTAGTACTTTTTATTAAAATTGACGACATTTAA
>NW_001863880.1:0-948 GCF_000209125.1 Entamoeba dispar SAW760
TTGAATTTGTAATATAGGAAATTATTAAGAGCAAGAGAATTATTTCATTTATAGTGATTATTAATAAACGAGAATATTAAGAGAAATCTTAGTATTTAATTGTGAATTAAAAGTAAAAATCCAATAATAATGGAATGATAAAAGCTATTTAAGGTAAGATTAATACATTTAATCCCGAGAATAGAAACTCTTGAAGAAGTAAATTATCTACCCGTCTTGAAACACGGACCAAGGAGTCTAACATGGATGCGAATGAGAATAGCAGGAAAGCTATAACATGAAGAGAAAACGAAAAACTATGAGAGTGTAGAAATACATTTAGCAATAGTATCTTTCAATAGAAGAAGTAAATATGTTAGGACCCGAAAGATGGTGAACTATACTTGAACGGATTGAAGCCGAAGGAAACTTTGGTGGAAGATTCACGCAGTGTTAACGTGCAAATTACTTGTCATATTTGAGTATAGGGGCGAAAGACTCATCGAACTATCTAGTAGCTGGTTCCACCTGAATATTCCCTTAGGAAGGTCAAAGTATTAATAGTATTGATTGGTAAAGATAATGATTAGGTGTAATGGGTGAGTATTTTCACTCAACATCTTGTCAAACTATGAATAAACAAAGAAGAATTCTCAGTGTTAAATACACTTCAGGAATTTAAATATAAACATACTTTGAATCGGCCAAGTCTGGTAAGCAGGACTGGCGATGCGGGATGAACCGAACGTCGAGATAAAGTGCCAAAAAGAAACATAACGAGTACCACAAAAGGTATTCATTCATATTGACAATAGGACGGTGGCCATGGAAGTCGGAAACCGCTAAGAATGTGTAACAACTCACCTATCGAATGAATGAGTCCTGAAATGGATGGCATTATAATTTCTTACTGATACTCGACCGTTAAATGAGACATTTTAACGAGTAAGGAACGAATGGCGTACGACA
>NW_001863879.1:0-901 GCF_000209125.1 Entamoeba dispar SAW760
CACCTTTTTTCATAAAATTTGTTGAATTAATATCTCTGCTACAACCTCACCATTTCTGATAAAACTTTATTTTTTGGAGGATCCACAGAACGATATTGGATACCTAGTACTTTTTATTAAAATCAAAAAAGTGCACCTTTTTTCAATAAAATTGTTGAACTTGTATCTCATCTACAACCTCACCATTTCTGATAAAACTTTATTTTTTGGAGGTTCCATATAAAGTTACTAGATACCTAGTACTTTTTATTAAAATCAGACGCATTTAACTTCTTTCGTCTAATTTAGACAGAAACATGTCAAAAATTATCTCAGATAGAAAGCGACCAGAATTAATAATTTTTATCTTTTTGTAGAGTGCATATTAATGTGATTAATACTTAGTACTTTTTATTAAAATTGACGACATTTAACTTCTTTCATCTAATTTAGACAGAAACATGTCAAAAATTATCTCAGATAGAAAGCGACCAGAATTAATAATTTTTATCTTTTTGTAGAGTGCATATTAATGTGATTAATACTTAGTACTTTTTATTAAAATTGACGACATTTAACTTCTTTCATCTAGTTTAGATAAAAAAGTTAATATCTCAAATACATAACTATCATAATTAATAATAATTATAGTTATGAGTAATAAACTATAATGTGTTTGATATTTATTACTTTTTAAAGAAATATAGATATTTAATTATTTATTGATTTTTTAACTAATATAACACTTGAAAAATATTTTATATAATTTTGAACGTAATTTATTTGTGGTATGAAATATTATATTATTATATATTTTGGTACATGTAATTTATTGTTATAAAATGTTATAAAAATTGAGTTAATAACAATTTCTATTTTTAATGAATTTTTTGTTATTCTATTTTTAGAAATAAGATAAATT
>NW_001863878.1:0-925 GCF_000209125.1 Entamoeba dispar SAW760
GAAAAAGGAAGCATTCAGCAATAACAGGTCTGTGATGCCCTTAGACATCTTGGGCCGCACGCGCGCTACAATGGAGTTACTAGAGAGCATTTTATCATTTACACCTTATTTATTAGGCTATGTCTAATAGGTAGGGATAGTAAGTGGTGTACCGAGATTGAAATAGTTAAGGAAAACTCAAAAGAACGTACATGACAGGGATAAATGATTGGAATTATTTGTTTTGAACGAGGAATTCCTTGTAATATCGAGTCATTAACTCGAGATGAATACGTCCCTGCCCTTTGTACACACCGCCCGTCGCTCCTACCGATTGAATAAAGAGGTGAAATTCTAGGATTCTGTCTTATAGATAGAAAAATGGATTTAAATCTCCTTATTTAGAGGAAGGAGAAGTCGTAACAAGGTTTCCGTAGGTGAACCTGCGGAAGGATCATTAAAAGAAAAGAAATAATCTTTTAAAATAAAACAAGAAATTTATAGAATAAGATAATCTACAAAGAAAATAATAAAAGTAAGAATAAAAGGAATTAGAATATAAGAAGAAAGAAAAAGTATAATAAAATATTACTTTGGATAGTTTAGTTTCCTGTGCGATGAAGAACGCAATGAATTGCGATAAGTGATAGGAACAATAAAATGTGAATATCCAAACTTTGAATGCTTGAAAGTATACTTATGAACTTCAAGGTATATATGATATTCAATATCCAAAATAAAAGAGTATATTAAAAGCAAATATTAGTAGAAGTGAGAAGTAGCTAGTGGGTAAAAGAGAGAAGAAGTAAAGAGCTTTAACCAGATATCTATAAGTGAGTTAATAAATAAAGATTTGAGTATCGTAAGAGGACTCCCTTAACTTAAGCATATCAATAAGGGAAGGAAGAAAAAAAACAATGATTTCTTAAGTAATGGCGAATGAAAA
>NW_001863877.1:0-906 GCF_000209125.1 Entamoeba dispar SAW760
TTAACAATTATCTTATCTGTATTAGTTATTATTCATGATTTATTTATTTTATTTTATCTTCATTATGTATTTCTTTTTAATATTAATCATTATTTTTTTATATTAATATCTCAAAAAATGTCAACGAAAGTATAAAAATTTATAAGGTAAAAGTTGTTCAGAATTGAATTCTAAACAACTCTTTATTTAATGATGTTGTAATGATAAATTGAACGATTTTATTCATCTTTTTAACGTTTGAATTGAAATAGTTTAAATAATAAAATAATATAGTTTTTTAATAGAAAAGATTTTTTGAAAAATGTTGATTTAAAAATAAATAACTTATACTTCATAAAATCTTGATTTAAAAAATGTTATTTCTACAATGAATAACAAAAAATAATCTATAAATAGAACACTATTATTTTAATAATTATTAATATCTCAAATGTACTGCGTCAAGAATTAATAACAACTGCATTTTTTAAGTGCATGATGTAAGGTAATAGATACCTAGTACTTTTTATTAAAATCAAAAAAGTGCACCTTTTTTCAATAAAATTGTTGAACTTGTATCTCATCTACAACCTCACCATTTCTGATAAAACTTTATTTTTTGGAGGTTCCATATAAAGTTACTAGATACCTAGTACTTTTTATTAAAATCAGACGCATTTAACTTCTTTCGTCTAATTTAGACAGAAACATGTCAAAAATTATCTCAGATAGAAAGCGACCAGAATTAATAATTTTTATCTTTTTGTAGAGTGCATATTAATGTGATTAATACTTAGTACTTTTTATTAAAATTGACGACATTTAACTTCTTTCATTTGGTTTAGATAAAAATAGAATAAATTAATATCTCAAATACATGACGATCACAATTAATAATTTTTATCTTTTTGCAGAGTGCTTTTGAAG
>NW_001863876.1:0-842 GCF_000209125.1 Entamoeba dispar SAW760
TATATTATGTTATATATTCTACTATATTCTACTTTTATCACCACTTATGTATGTATGTATATATATATATCACTATCTATATATTATATATATATATTATGTATCTATATATTATATATATTATGTATCTATATATTATTTATATATATTATATATATATTATCTATCTATATATTCTTCTTTATCACTCTCTGTCTATATGTTTATTCCTTTTATATATGTTTATTCCTTTTATATATGTTTATTCCCTTTAAAAAATACCTAGAAGGCGACTATGGGGATCGGACCCATGACCTTCTCTTTACGAGAGAGACGCTCTGCCACTGAGCTAAGCCGCCTTATATTATTATTACCTATTTCTATCTTTACACTTAGCTTATATATATTTATTATCTTCCCTATTTATTATGTTATTATTTATCATCTTTTTACCTTTATATCTTTTTATTACTTTATTATACATCTACTATACACTTCTTACTATTACTATTTCCTACTTATTACTATTTACTTATTACTTCTTACATTACTTCCATTTCTTACTTATTACTTATTACTTCTTACTTATTACTTCTTACTTATTACTTCTTACATCCTTTTACTACTTACTACTTACACCTACCCATCTATTCATAACGGTTCCATGGTGTAGGGGCAGCATATAAGATTTTGGTTCTTAGGACCCCAGTTCGAATCTGGGTGGGACCACTTTTTATGTATATAACTATACCTTTATACCATTATATTAAACTTATGAACTTTATCTATGTTTATATTCCAACTATTATCTCTTTCTATAATATTTCTATCTTAAATTATGTTATATATTCCACTATATTCTA
>NW_001863875.1:0-824 GCF_000209125.1 Entamoeba dispar SAW760
CTTATTATTATCTTTCACTTATTATTCCCTTCTATATCTTAGTATTTCTATCTTCTATATACTACTATCCTATTTTATTACTATACTTCTATTTTACTACTATACTATTCGACTATATATTACTTCTTTATTCTACTATTCGACTATTCTCTCCTGTTTATCTATACACTAGATTACTACTATAGTACTTTCCTATTCTACTATACTACTATACTACTATTCTACTATTCTACTATACTACTATACTACTATACTACTATACTACTATACTACTATTCTACTATTCTACTATTCTACTATACTGTTATTCTACTATTCTACTATACTGTTATTCTACTATACTACTATTCTACTATTCTACTATTCTCCTATTTCCTGACTATCTATACACTATAAGCACTTGTGGTCCAATGGTATGACGTATCCCTGCCACGGATGAGACCCGGGTTCGATTCCCGGCAAGTGCACTTTTTATGCTCTTATACTTATGTATTATGACCCTTTAGACTAAAAAAAATATCATCTATACTATATATATTATATATATTATATATACTATAACTATGTATATATTATTATCTTATTCCTTATTCATTTCTACTTTTATCTTATTATACTTAAACCTCTTATTATTTAATCTCTTTATGTATACATCCTTTATATTATCCATATATATATTATATCTTATCTTTTATATATTATATATTATATATTATATATCTTCCTTTTTATATATTATATATTATATCTTATCTTTTATATATTATATATTATATCTTATATCTTATATATGTTTATAACTTTATATGTTTATGAGTAGACTC
>NW_001863874.1:0-941 GCF_000209125.1 Entamoeba dispar SAW760
GTTCTAATCGAAATTAGATAACTAACAATTAAAATAGGACAATTGAAATGTGTCCCTTTAAGAAGTGGTACTTACGCACCTGTTCTTGCGAACATTTCTGTCTTATAGGCAGAAAACTAATTAATAGGTTTCAGTCTCGTTCGTTACCGGAATTAACCTGACAAATCACTCCACCAACTAAGAACGGCCATGCACCACTACCCAATAAATCATGAAAGAACTCTTAATCTGTCATTCCTTCTACTGTTCGGTCTTGGTAAGTTTTCCCGTGTTGAGTCAAATTAAGCCGCAGGCTCCACTCCTGGTGTGCCCTTCCGTCAATTCCTTTAAGTTTCAGCCTTGTGACCATACTCCCCCTGAAGTCCATAAACTCAAGATTTCTCTTTAAGTTCTGAACAAGGTAGTATTGATATACTTGGATTTAGAAACAATGTTTCTTCATCTTTGTACATCTGAATTTCATCCAATCCTTGGTTGACATCGTTTATAGTTAGGACTACGACGGTATCTGATCGTCTTCGATCCCCTAACTTTCGTTCTTGATTAATGGACCCAGTTGAGTGAAATGCTTTCGCTCTCGTGCATCTTATAGCGATCATGGATTTTCACCTCTCCCGTTATTTTCTGAATCACCCCAATTGTTCCTTTTAATCCTTCTCTCGAAATGTCTAATTGACATCTCCTCAGCATTGTCCCATGCTTGAATATTCATTAACATAATGTTTTGCTTTAAACACCTTATTTTATTCAAAGTAATGACAACTCAATTACTTGAATTGTCTCCTTCTTTGATTTTAATTTAACATTTCTAGAAACTTCACTTAATGTAAAGTCTTCAAAATGTATAAATCACATTTTAATTCAACTACGAGCGTTTATCACAGCACTTTATATACACTATGGAGCTGGATTACGCGCTGCTGCACAGACTGCCTCATGAT
>NW_001863873.1:0-491 GCF_000209125.1 Entamoeba dispar SAW760
TAGTCTGTTTATTTTATATCTTATCTTTCTTATGTCTTTTATATATCATATCTATAGCTATATCTATATCATATCTATATCATTTATATAACTTATATCATTTATATAACTTATATCATTTATATAACTTATAACATTTATATAACTTATAACATTTATATAACTTATATATCCCTTTTTTTATCTTCCCAGTATTTTATGAATGTTATAGGGCTTGTGGCGCAATGGAAACGCATCAGACTACGAATCTGGGGATTGCAGGTTCGATCCCTGCCAAGCTCGTCTTTTTATTGACTAGATTACTTTACTTTAATCCCTTTCAACTTCTATAACCTTTATATTCTATTATATATATATTTCTTTATTTATATATATATATATATTTCTTTATTTATTTATTTATATATATCTTTATTTATATATCTATGTATGTATTTATTTCTATATTCCTTTATTTCTATATTTCTATATTTCTATATTCCTTTATTCCT
>NW_001863872.1:0-1057 GCF_000209125.1 Entamoeba dispar SAW760
TAACTATACTTTCATAAAATCTTGATTTAAAAAATGTTATTTCTACAATGAATAACAAAAAATAATCTATAAATAGAACACTATTATTTAATAATTATTAATATCTCAAATGTACTGCGTCAAGAATTAATAACAACTGCATTTTTTAAGTGCATGATGTAAGGTAATAGATACCTAGTACTTTTTATTAAAATCAAAAAAGTGCACCTTTTTTCAATAAAATTGTTGAACTTGTATCTCATCTACAACCTCACCATTTCTGATAAAACTTTATTTTTTGGAGGTTCCATATAAAGTTACTAGATACCTAGTACTTTTTATTAAAATCAGACGCATTTAACTTCTTTCGTCTAATTTAGACAGAAACATGTCAAAAATTATCTCAGATAGAAAGCGACCAGAATTAATAATTTTTATCTTTTTGTAGAGTGCATATTAATGTGATTAATACTTAGTACTTTTTATTAAAATTGACGACATTTAACTTCTTTCATTTGGTTTAGATAAAAATAGAATAAATTAATATCTCAAATACATGACGATCACAATTAATAATTTTTATCTTTTTGCAGAGTGCTTTTGAAGATAATTGATATATAGTACTTTATATTAAAATCATAAAAAGTGCACCTTTTTTCAACAAATTTGTTGAATTAATATCTCTGCTACAACCTCACCATTTCTGATAAAACTTTATTTTTTGGAGGATCCACAGAACGATATTGGATACCTAGTACTTTTTATTAAAATCAAAAAAGTGCACCTTTTTTCAATAAAATTGTTGAATTAATATCTCTGCTACAACCTCACCATTTCTGATAAAACTTTATTTTTTGGAGGATCCACAGAACGATATTGGATACCTAGTACTTTATATTAAAATCAAAAAAGTGCACCTTTTTTCAACAAATTTGTTGAATTAATATCTCTGCTACAACCTCACCATTTCTGATAAAACTTTATTTTTTGGAGGATCCACAGAACGATATGGATACCTAGTACTTTATATTAAATCATAAAAGTGCACCTTTTTCATAAATGTGATTATATCTCTGCT
>NW_001863871.1:0-1014 GCF_000209125.1 Entamoeba dispar SAW760
TACTTTATTCCCTTTTATACTTTATTCCTTTTATACTTTATTCCTTTTATACTTTATTCCTTTATTACTATATTACTATATTCTTTTTATACTTTATTCCTTTATTACTTTATTACTTTATTCCTTTTATACAAATACTCTCATGTATGTATATGTATAATATGTATAATATGTATAATATGTATAATATGTATGTATTTCTTTAAAAACAATGCTCTCAGCAGGTTTCGAACCTGCGACCCTGGCGTTATTAGCACCATGCTCTACCGACTGAGCTATGAGAGCTTACTATAACTACTTTATCATATAATCTGTTTACATATTATGTTTATATTATATATATTTCTTTCTATTTATATTATCTATATATTATTATATGTTTATATGTTTATATGTTTATATGACTATACTATTCTATTCTTTAACTATTCCGACTAACTTATTCACTCTTTTATATAACCTTTTATAACTTAAACTTACTTCTTTATTTTTTTTATATGTTATATATATATATTTTATTTATTTTATATCTTATATCCTTTTATATCTTTTATATCACTTTCCAGTGTTTATATGACTATTTATTGTTCTATATATGACTATAGATGCCATACTTTCTTATTATCTTACTATCATACTATCATACTATCATACTATCATACTATCATACTATCTTACTATCTTACTATATGTATCCTCTACTTATACACTAGATATACTATATCTTACTTTATCTATACTTTATGGATACTATATGTATAAAAAGTGAGGGCTAGAGGGATTGAACCACTGACCGGCTGATCTGGAGTCAGCTGCTCTGCCACTGAGCTAAGCCCCCTTCATCTATATTTAATCTATACTATATTCTTTTTATGTACTTCCCTTATATATTATATATTATATATTATTATATTTATTATATATATTATATGTATATATTCTACTTTATATATTATATATTATATCCTTTATATTCTATATTCTATTTTATATTCATGACTTATACTTATACTT
>NW_001863870.1:0-960 GCF_000209125.1 Entamoeba dispar SAW760
CTTCGATCCCCTAACTTTCGTTCTTGATTAATGGACCCAGTTGAGTGAAATGCTTTCGCTCTCGTGCATCTTATAGCGATCATGGATTTTCACCTCTCCCGTTATTTTCTGAATCACCCCAATTGTTCCTTTTAATCCTTCTCTCGAAATGTCTAATTGACATCTCCTCAGCATTGTCCCATGCTTGAATATTCATTAACATAATGTTTTGCTTTAAACACCTTATTTTATTCAAAGTAATGACAACTCAATTACTTGAATTGTCTCCTTCTTTGATTTTAATTTAACATTTCTAGAAACTTCACTTAATGTAAAGTCTTCAAAATGTATAAAATCACATTTTAATTCAACTACGAGCGTTTTAATCACAGCAACTTTAATATACACTATTGGAGCTGGAATTACCGCGGCTGCTGGCACCAGACTTGCCCTCCAATTGATTTCGTAGGAGAATTTACCTCCTACTCATTCCTTCAAGAATTGATTTTACTCAACTCTAGAGTTATGTGTCGTCACTACCTCTTCAATTCGAAAGTGGGTAATTTACGCGCCTGCTGCCTTCCTTAGAAGTGGTAGCCATCTGTAAAGCTCCCTCTCCGATGTCGAACCCCAATTCCTCGTTATCCGTTATAATCTTGGTAGTCCTCGATACTACCAACTGATTGATAGATCAGAAATTCTCATTGGTTACTTGTTAAACACTGTGTGTTCTACAATTGTCGTGGCATCCTAACTCACTTAGAATGTCATTTCTCAATTTACTTACATAAATTGGCCACTTTGTACTAATACAAATTGGATCGTCTCAAGTATTATCTTTATCATTCACAAAAGCTATCCTTGTACTTTACTAACCAAAGAAACTATTACTGTTATAATGAGCCGTCCGCAGTTTCATCCTACTTGGTCTTTATACTTACACATGCATGGCTTAATCTTTAACATCAGCATATAATACTG
>NW_001863869.1:0-815 GCF_000209125.1 Entamoeba dispar SAW760
TTAAAATCATAAAAAGTGCACCCTTTTTTCAACAAATTTGTTGAATTAATATCTCTGCTACAACCTCACCATTTCTGATAAAACTTTATTTTTTGGAGGATCCACAGAACGATATTGGATACCTAGTACTTTTTATTAAAATCAAAAAAGTGCACCTTTTTTCAATAAAATTGTTGAATTAATATCTCTGCTACAACCTCACCATTTCTGATAAAACTTTATTTTTTGGAGGATCCACAGAACGATATTGGATACCTAGTACTTTATATTAAAATCAAAAAAGTGCACCTTTTTTCAACAAATTTGTTGAATTAATATCTCTGCTACAACCTCACCATTTCTGATAAAACTTTATTTTTTGGAGGATCCACAGAACGATATTGGATACCTAGTACTTTATATTAAAATCATAAAAAGTGCACCTTTTTTCAATAAAATTGTTGAATTAATATCTCTGCTACAACCTCACCATTTCTGATAAAACTTTATTTTTTGGAGGATCCACAGAACGATATTGGATACCTAGTACTTTTTATTAAAATCAAAAAAGTGCACCTTTTTTCAACAAATTTGTTGAATTAATATCTCTGCTACAACCTCACCATTTCTGATAAAACTTTATTTTTTGGAGGATCCACAGAACGATATTGGATACCTAGTACTTTTTATTAAAATCAAAAAAGTGCACCTTTTTTCAATAAAATTGTTGAATTAATATCTCTGCTACAACCTCACCATTTCTGATAAAACTTTATTTTTTGGAGGATCCACAGAACGATATTGGATACCTAGTACTTTTTATTAAAATCATAAAA
>NW_001863868.1:0-445 GCF_000209125.1 Entamoeba dispar SAW760
TTTCTATATTCCTTTATTTCTATATTTCTATATTTCTATATTCCTTTATTCCTTTATTCCTTTATTTAAAAAAAAACTCTCTATATAAAAACAAAAAGGTAGATTACCTGACGTTCCCATCTGTGTGAACATAATGGTACTGATCAGGCTCTAAGCATCTTTACTTCCGTGTTCGGATGGGAACGGGTGTATCCTACTTGATATGAACCTACCGTTATCCTACTTACTTATGACTATGACTAGCATATATTTTCTTATATTATTATATTATTATATGACTATGTACTTTTATTATTATTCCTAGTCTGTTTATTTTATATCTTATCTTTCTTATGTCTTTTATATATCATATCTATATCTATATCTATATCATATCTATATCATTTATATAACTTATATCATTTATATAACTTATATCATTTATATAACTTATAACATTTATATA
>NW_001863867.1:0-577 GCF_000209125.1 Entamoeba dispar SAW760
CATTATTATTACATTATTTATTTTATTATTTTGTTAATATAATTATTTCTTCTTTGATTTTGTTGTTATTTATTTTGAGTATTTCATTATTTATTCTCAATATATTATTTCTTTATATATCAATAAATAATTTTTGTTAATGAAAGAGAAATTATAGTTGATTTATTTATTTTTCATATTCATTTTATAATAATAAACATATCATATTTAAATATTCTTGTTTATAATTAAATATAATTAAGTATTGTTGATTTTAATCAAATTATTAGTTATTTCTTTTTCATTTTATTATCTTTTCTTCATATTTATTGTAATCAATAAATCATTTTATTTATCATCATTTTTATTATTATTATTATTCTTTTAATATATTTGTATAATTATTAAAATATTATTTGTTTATTATACATTATTTGTTGTATTTAATTTGATTTATTTCATTAAATTATGTTTTATTTACATGAAATAATTTCAACTTGTTGTTCATTATAGTTATTGTTTATTTTGTTATTTTAATTATCTTTTTTTCTTCATTATTATCTAATTAAAATATAATCAAAACTTAATAAATACAAAA
>NW_001863866.1:0-923 GCF_000209125.1 Entamoeba dispar SAW760
ACCTCTGTACTATGGTGAGCTTATATTAATAAGCAAAACATACAAACATATAGATACACATACATATACACATACATATACACATACATATACACATAGATACACATATAGAAATACACATAGATACACATATACATATACACATAGATACACATATACATATACACATAGATACACATATAGAAATACACATAGATACACTTATAAGTAAAGTACATAAGTAATATAATAAGGTAAAACTGTGAATAGAAATAATAGATAATAAATATAAAAGGAAGTAATGTATATATAGAAATATAAAGTAAGATATAGAAGAAATAAGATAGTAAGTTAGGCACATAATAGAGAAATATAATAAAAGGTGATATAGATAGTAAATAGTAGATAGTAGGTATAAGGTATAAGGTATAAAGTAATAAGTAATAAGTATAAAAGTATAAAAATAGAAAGGTATAATAGGTATAATAGGTAATAATAGGTATAAAAAGGGAATAAAAAATATAAAAGATATAAAAGATATAAAAAATATAAAAGATATAAAAGTTGAAATATATATATTAAGTACATAAATAATAAATAGGAACACTAAGTCTAAAAAGATGCTCACACCAGGAATCGAACCTGGGTTATCAAAGCCACAATCTGATGTACTACCTCTGTACTATGTGAGCTTATATTAATAAGCAAAACATACAAACATATAGATACACATACATATACACATACATATACACATACATATACACATAGATACACATATAGAAATACACATAGATACACATATACATATACACATAGATACACATATACATATACACATAGATACACATATAGAAATACACATAGATACACTTATAAGTAAAGTACATAAGTAATATAATAAGGTAAAACTGTGAATAGAAATAATAGATAATAAATATAAA
>NW_001863865.1:0-721 GCF_000209125.1 Entamoeba dispar SAW760
AACTTTTACCTTATTAATTTTTATACTTTCGTTGACATTTTTTGAGATATGAATGATTATTTTTATTAAAGACTATTAAAAAATTATTTAATATCTTTATATCTCATTCTTTAAATTAAATTCTGTTTAACAATTATCTTAATCTGTATTAGTTATTATTCATGATTTATTTATTTTATTTTATCTTCATTATGTATTTCTTTTTAATATTAATCATTATTTTTTTATATTAATATCTCAAAAAATGTCAACGAAAGTATAAAAATTTATAAGGTAAAAGTTGTTCAGAATTGAATTCTAAACAATTCATTTCTCATACATAATTATGTTAAATAAAATGATGAAATAATCATGAAAAAATTGTTAAAAAATGAGGTCTTCAGATTACCTCCAAGAACATTTTTTACCTTATAAGTTTTCATTAAAACAACCTTGTTACAGAGATATGATAAAATTGACTCAGTGACAAAAAATATTGACTCTACTCATCTATACGTCCTTCAATACTTTATCTACAAAACAATTATTTTATTTGATATATCAGTATTATAATTATTATTTTATATTATATGAAAAACGATGTATATTTAAGATAAGTCATTTTTTGTGTCTCAAAAAAATCATGATAGAAGTATCATTTTTTATAAATTTTTATTAATAAATCACTTGTTTAAAATTAATATCTGAACAACTTTTACCTTATAAATTTTTATACTTTCGT
>NW_001863864.1:0-1020 GCF_000209125.1 Entamoeba dispar SAW760
CTTCATTAAATAAAACCATAAACATACATTACCATAAAAGCATTAAGAGAATAAGGATGATTAATAATAATTAATGCTACTATATAATGAGAGGAATAATAAAGAGAGAATATAGCATTTACGTTTGTTTAAATAATAAATTATGAGAGAATAGCACAGTTTGTCAATAAAATAATAAATAAAATAAGTATTCATAATATTTAGGGAGAATAATATAAGAGATAAACAGAATAAGTAATCTCATAGAAGAGATTAATTAAAGAAATAAGAAATGATTATTAAAAGAATTTAATATAATCATAATAGATATATGTTGTTAAGAATGAAAGAATTTAAAGAAATAAATATAAGACTGAATATAAAGAAAATTGTACTTGATCTAACTATATAAAAGTAATTAGATGACAGAACAGATTTAAATAATATAAGTTTGTTTTTTAGTATAATTAGTAAATAAAAAAGAAGTCAAAAGTAGGAGAATAAAGAAAGGAAAAATGGATATAAATACAAAAGAGAAGTAAGAATAAAGAATCCTTCCTTTTAAAAAGGAAGAAGAATAAAATATCTGGTTGATCCTGCCAGTATTATATGCTGATGTTAAAGATTAAGCCATGCATGTGTAAGTATAAAGACCAAGTAGGATGAAACTGCGGACGGCTCATTATAACAGTAATAGTTTCTTTGGTTAGTAAAGTACAAGGATAGCTTTGTGAATGATAAAGATAATACTTGAGACGATCCAATTTGTATTAGTACAAAGTGGCCAATTTATGTAAGTAAATTGAGAAATGACATTCTAAGTGAGTTAGGATGCCACGACAATTGTAGAACACACAGTGTTTAACAAGTAACCAATGAGAATTTCTGATCTATCAATCAGTTGGTAGTATCGAGGACTACCAAGATTATAACGGATAACGAGGAATTGGGGTTCGACATCGGAGAGGGAGCTTTACAGATGGCTACCACTTCTAAGAAGCAGCAGCGCGTAAATACCCACTTTCGATTGAGAGTAGTGAC
>NW_001863863.1:0-705 GCF_000209125.1 Entamoeba dispar SAW760
AAGCAGAAGTTAAGCAGAAATGTTAAAGTAGATATGATAAGCAGAAATGATAAAGTAGATATGATAAGCAGAAATGATAAAGTAGAAATAATAAAGTAGATATGATAAAGTAAATACGATAAGCATAAGTTGAATAGGTAATAATAGGATAAAGTTATAAGGAGTAATAAGAAGGGTAATAATAGGATAAACATAATAAGAGGGTACATATATACATATATACATATATAAATATATACATATATAAATATATAAATATATACATAAGTACATATATACATAAAAGAATAAGAAGTACATAAGTACATATATAATATATATATATACATAGAAGAAATAAAAAGTAAAAAGTAAAAAGTAAAAAATAAGAATAAGGTATAGTAAAGATAGTCTATATATAATAGGTATCAAATAAGTAATACGTAATAAGTAATAAGTAATATATAATATATAAAGAAATATAGAAATAAAAAGGAATAAATATAATAAGTCATTACATATATAAAATAAACATAAATAATAAAATAAAATTCAAATAAATATAAAAATATATATAAATATAGTCATAGTCTAGAAGTCAAGAATACTAATAATCTGTGAGCCTTCCTAGCTCAGTCGGTAGAGCGCGCGGCTCTTAACCGCGCGGTCGTGGGTTCGAGCCCCACGGGGGGCGTATTTTTATAATAAGAATAGGTGGTATAAGAG
>NW_001863862.1:0-828 GCF_000209125.1 Entamoeba dispar SAW760
TAAAGTGATAAAGTGATAAAGTGATAATAAGGGAATAAGTTAATAAGGTAATAAGTTAATAAGTTAAAGTGTAGGTAGTATAAGTATAGAAGACAAGAACATAGTATAGTCATATAATCATATAGAATAGATATAAAAATAGATAAAGGTATAGAAATATACATAATAATAAGAACATATAAACATATAAGAATATAATAAACATAAATAACATAATAATAATAAACATAATAAAAAACATAATAATAATAAACATAATAATAATAATATATATAGAATAGATAAATAGATAAATAGATACATAATAATGGAGATGAGGGGTATCGATCCCCTTGCCCTTCGCATGCGAAGCGAAAGCTCTACCAATTGAGCTACATCCCCTAAGGTAATAATAGAGATATAAGAAATGAGAGATATAGGAAAGGAATAGATATATAGAGAAATAGATATATAGATAATAAAAAGTTAAAAGTATATATAAGAATAAGACAATATATATAAGATACAGTTAAAAGAATGCATCCGGTGGGGTTCGAACCCACGCATCTTGCGATAGCCGTTCTTGAGACGGCCCCCTTAGACCACTCGGGCACGAATGCTTCGTTATAGAAAGGGGAAAGAGTAAGAAAATGAATAGGAATAGTAATAATAATAAAAAGGAATAAAATACATAATAAGGTGTACATATACATAAGGGTGTATAAGTTGTATAAGTTGTATAAGTTGTATAAGTTGTATAGATAAGAAAGATAGTATAAGTAGTATAAATACTAAGATACATATATAATAGAAGTAAAGATAATATAGTAAGAAGTAGAATAAGAAGTG
>NW_001863861.1:0-849 GCF_000209125.1 Entamoeba dispar SAW760
AAGTTATTAATAAATTTATCGAAGTAAAACAATAGTTTTTTCTTTAAATAACTAACAAAAGTTGTATAAATGAAAGAAAAATATTGATAGTTAAATGAAACCTGATAAAATACGTATCATTCAAAATACATTGAATGATGGCAGTAAGCCTGTCAGTACAGTTGAACAGTTTTTAAAGAAAATAAAAGAAACATGTTGAATTGTATTGATTAACATAAGGACAACGAAAGATGGAAGGAAAAAGAACAGGGAAAAGAAAAACGAAAACAAAAACGAAAGATGGGAGTTAAAAGAAAAATGAAGGATTTAAAGAAAGAAGAACTTGAGAATGAGGAATCTAAGAATGAGGAAATTGAGAATGAGGAAATGCAAGTGAGATAAAAATAAATTTAGAGATTAAAGTAGATGAAAATGGAAATAAAAATGAAACAAAATGAAATTAAGAAATAAACAAATGATGTTAATAATAAAGAAGTGAATTGATAAAAAGTAAGAGCATTTTACACGATTTCAAAATATTGTGTTTCTGGACCGATTCTAATGCAAAGATTTCAAGCGTAGCAAAAATGATAGTGAATTTAGAAATTGAAAAATGAAGAAAGAATTAAGAAAGAATTGAATGAAGAAATGAAATTGATAAAAGTAAGAACATTTTACACGATTTCAAAATATTGTGTTTCTGGACCGATTCTAATGCAAAGATTTCAAGCGTAGCAAAAATGATAGTGAATTTAGAAAATTGAAAAATGAAGAAAGAATTAAGAAAGAATTGAATGAAGAAATGAAATTGATAAAAGTAAGAACATTTTACACGATTTCAAAATATTGTGTTTCTGGACCGATTCTAAT
>NW_001863860.1:0-913 GCF_000209125.1 Entamoeba dispar SAW760
TCTTTTTCTTTAGTAGAGAGTGATCGATGTATTTTCATTTGTTTATTATATTTTAAAATTATTCATGTTCTCCTTTTTCTTATTTTTTTATTTTTTTTATTTTTCACTTCTTTATTCTTCTTTATTCTTTTTTCTCTTTTTTTTTCTTTCTTTTACTTCTGCTTTTATTCTTTTATTTTATATATATTCTTTTATTTTATCATTATGTCTTTGATTACTTTGATTACTCTTTTATTTCTTTTCAAATTTTACCCTTCTTTTTATTTGAACAACCATTTAATGTATCTTTATTTCTTTTTATTTTATTTCTTTTGAATTATTCTATCTTAATATTTTTTCATTCACTCATTTCTCTTTTTGTTCTTTTCTTATTCTCACCTATTTCTTTATTTCTTATTTATCTTTTTTCTTGTTTTTTTTTATTCTTTATTTCTCTTTATGTTTTCTTTATCATTTTATCTTTATTTTTATTCTTTATTAAATTTAAAAACCAACATTTCTTGTTGTTTTTATTTATTTTTATTCTTTCTTTTTCTTTTATTTATCTTATATTATTTATTTATCTTTTCTTATTTCTTTTTACTCTATTATTTCTCTACTTCTATTCTATTATCTTTTATTTATTATTTCCTATTTTATCTTTCTACTTTTCTTTATTCTTATTTTATTATTTCTTCTATTTCCAGTTCTCTTATTTCTTTTTATATTATTCCCAAATTATATTTTATACTATTATTTTATTCTTCTTTTTATTTATGTTTTATCTTATACCTTTATCTTTCTTTTTGATTATTCTCTTCATGGTATTCTTCTTTCTTATTTATTTACTATTTCTTTTTCTTCTTATTTCTTTTCTTATTATTATCCTTTACTTTTTATTTATATTTATTATTTATTACTCCTATTTCTTATT
>NW_001863859.1:0-980 GCF_000209125.1 Entamoeba dispar SAW760
TTTTACTTTATTACTCTATGCTTATGTATATATCTATATGTTTATATTTCTTTATATGTATATTATATATTATATATTATTATTATTATTATTATTATTATTATGTTCTTCTATATTATATTTATATTTATATTTATGTTTATGTTTATGTTTATTATTATTTATGTCTATGTACTTTCCTATATACATCCTTATATATATATATATATTTATTTATTTCTTTTCACACCTATTCTTATCTATTAGTATAAAACTCCTATTTATTACTATTACTATTACTATTACTATTAGTATAAAAATTTTATCTATTAGTATATTACTTGTACACCTATGTATTAGTATATTAGTTCTTTACCTATGTATTAGTATAAAAACTGATCCGACCAACCGGATTCGAACCAGTGACCTAAGGAATTCTATTCTACAACTACAGTCCTCCGCTCTACCAACTGAGCTATGGTCGGTATCGATATCTTTATTCTTATTAATCCTATCATCTTATGTTATTCTATATATGACTATTATACTATATGACTATATATGTTATTATGTTATTATGTTATTATGTTATTATGTTATTATGTTATTATGTTATTATGTATATATGTATATATGTATATATGTATATATGTATATATGTTTATATTTATATTCTTTATATACTTCCTCATTTATTATTTTCTTATTACTATCTATTTATTATTACCTATACTTTATCTACTTTATATTATTACTACCTTTACTTTATATTATTACTACTTATACTTTATATTATTACTACTTATACTTTATATTATTACTACTTATACTTTATATTATTACTACTTATACTTTATATTATTACTACTTATACTTTATATTAATGCTAAAAATTCCATCGCCGGGAATCGAACCCGGGGCACAAACGTGAAAGCTTGTATGTTACCAACTACACCACAATGGATTACTATACCATGTATATATGCGACTTTGACTTTATT
>NW_001863858.1:0-961 GCF_000209125.1 Entamoeba dispar SAW760
TACTTTTTATTAAAATCAAAAAAGTGCACCTTTTTTCAATAAAATTGTTGAATTAATATCTCTGCTACAACCTCACCATTTCTGATAAAACTTTATTTTTTGGAGGATCCACAGAACGATATTGGATACCTAGTACTTTATATTAAAATCAAAAAAGTGCACCTTTTTTCAACAAATTTGTTGAATTAATATCTCTGCTACAACCTCACCATTTCTGATAAAACTTTATTTTTTGGAGGATCCACAGAACGATATTGGATACCTAGTACTTTATATTAAAATCATAAAAAGTGCACCTTTTTTCAATAAAATTGTTGAATTAATATCTCTGCTACAACCTCACCATTTCTGATAAAACTTTATTTTTTGGAGGATCCACAGAACGATATTGGATACCTAGTACTTTTTATTAAAATCAAAAAAGTGCACCTTTTTTCAACAAATTTGTTGAATTAATATCTCTGCTACAACCTCACCATTTCTGATAAAACTTTATTTTTTGGAGGATCCACAGAACGATATTGGATACCTAGTACTTTTTATTAAAATCAAAAAAGTGCACCTTTTTTCAATAAAATTGTTGAATTAATATCTCTGCTACAACCTCACCATTTCTGATAAAACTTTATTTTTTGGAGGATCCACAGAACGATATTGGATACCTAGTACTTTTTATTAAAATCATAAAAAGTGCACCTTTTTTCAATAAAATTGTTGAATTAATATCTCTGCTACAACCTCACCATTTCTGATAAAACTTTATTTTTTGGAGGATCCACAGAACGATATTGGATACCTAGTACTTTTTATTAAAATCAAAAAAGTGCACCTTTTTTCAATAAAATTGTTGAACTTGTATCTCATCTACAACCTCACCATTTCTGATAAAACTTTATTTTTTGGAGGTTCCATATAAAGTTACTAGATACCTAGTACTTTTTATAAAATCAGACGCATATTA
>NW_001863857.1:0-818 GCF_000209125.1 Entamoeba dispar SAW760
CATCAGAAATCGGTGTTGTAAGCTTTAGAGTTTCTTAATCAATACTCTCGGGTATTGAATGAAACGATTTGCTGAGACTTAACCGTAATTTCTATTTAAATTTATATAAAACTTATTTTAAAATGTATTATCAATTCTTTTTTTCATCCTATATTCATTAAAATTATTAAATTTATTTCTTTTTATTCCTTTTATTCTTTTTTAACATTTTAATATAATTAATTATCTTTTCTGTTTTTTCATTAAATTGGTAAAATAAAGTATAATTATTTTAATTTTTTAACAGAATTTTTGTCATATTTTATTTTATGGTTAAATTTTTACTCATTTTTAACATTTTAATATAATTAATTATCTTTCTTTTTTATCATTAAATATTAAATTGGTAAAATAAAGTATAATTATTTTAATTTTTTAACAGAATTTTTGTCATATTTTATTTTATGGTTATTAATATTATCAATTAGTTATTAATATCTCAAAAAATGTCAACGAAAGTATAAAAATTTATAAGGTAAAAGTTGTTCAGAATTGAATTCTAAACAACTTTTTATTTAATGATATTATAATGATTAATTGAACGATTTTTTATTTATTTTTTTAATGTTTGAATTGAAATAGTTTAAATAATAAAATAATATAGTTTTTTAATTTAAAATAGTCTTTAACTTTACTAATTGAATAAATGGATAATTAAATCATTTTCTATAAAAAGTAATAAATATCAAATAACTTTTAGTGTACTAGTAATTGTTATAGTTATTATTAATTCTGACGCAGTATAGATAAATATTTTACATTCATTTTATGATATGATA
>NW_001863856.1:0-864 GCF_000209125.1 Entamoeba dispar SAW760
TATTAAAATCAAAAAAGTGCACCTTCTTTTCAATAAAATTGTTGAACTTGTATCTCATCTACAACCTCACCATTTCTGATAAAACTTTATTTTTATGGAGGTTCCATATAAAGTTACTAGATACCTAGTACTTTTTATTAAAATCAGACGCATTTAACTTCTTTCGTCTAATTTAGACAGAAACATGTCAAAAATTATCTCAGATAGAAAGCGACCAGAATTAATAATTTTTATCTTTTTGTAGAGTGCATATTAATGTGATTAATACTTAGTACTTTTTATTAAAATTGACGACATTTAACTTCTTTCATTTGGTTTAGATAAAAATAGAATAAATTAATATCTCAAATACATGACGATCACAATTAATAATTTTTATCTTTTTGCAGAGTGCTTTTGAAGATAATTGATATATAGTACTTTATATTAAAATCATAAAAAGTGCACCTTTTTTCAACAAATTTGTTGAATTAATATCTCTGCTACAACCTCACCATTTCTGATAAAACTTTATTTTTTGGAGGATCCACAGAACGATATTGGATACCTAGTACTTTTTATTAAAATCAAAAAAGTGCACCTTTTTTCAACAAATTTGTTGAATTAATATCTCTGCTACAACCTCACCATTTCTGATAAAACTTTATTTTTTGGAGGATCCACAGAACGATATTGGATACCTAGTACTTTTTATTAAAATCAAAAAAGTGCACCTTTTTTCAATAAAATTGTTGAATTAATATCTCTGCTACAACCTCACCATTTCTGATAAAACTTTATTTTTTGGAGGATCCACAGAACGATATTGGATACCTAGTACTTTATATTAAAATCATAAAAAGTGCACCTTTTTTCAATAAAATT
>NW_001863855.1:0-800 GCF_000209125.1 Entamoeba dispar SAW760
TTTAATAATCATTTCTTATTTCTTTAATTAATCTCTTCTATGAGATTACTTATTCTGTTTATCTCTTATATTATTCTCCCTAAATATTATGAATACTTATTTTATTTATTATTTTATTGACAAACTGTGCTATTCTCTCATAATTTATTATTTAAACAAACGTAAATGCTATATTCTCTCTTTATTATTCCTCTCATTATATAGTAGCATTAATTATTATTAATCATCCTTATTCTCTTAATGCTTTTATGGTAATGTATGTTTATGGTTTTATTTAATGAAGCTGTAAATATGTTTATAATTTATTTTAAGAATGCTTAACATAATTAAATACTACTCAAAATAGTTTTGTTTCTCGTGGGTTTTTTGAGACCCAAAACTATTTTGAATTTTCGAATTATTTAATTCGAAATTCTTCAACAGAAGATTTATTTCTTCTTTTCTCATCTGTCCTTTATTGGGTTTATACCCAATTTTTTGACATTTTAAATTTAAATATTATTAAGTCTTTTAATACCCTCTTTTATACTAGTTATTTTATTTGATATTAAAAATTATTAAAATATTATTTATTATATTTTACTGATACTTTAATGTATTTTCTAAGAAGTAAAAATTCTAAAGATATTTCTTCTAAAAATAAGAAAATTTACTCTGAAAATGGGAATTCTTTCTTTTAAAAATAGAATTTTTGAATAATTAACAAAATTTTTTGAAAATAGTTTACTTTAAAAATAGAACATAATATGTCATAAAATTTTCCAAATTCGAAAATGAAGAAAATTACTTCCATAGAATTT
>NW_001863854.1:0-953 GCF_000209125.1 Entamoeba dispar SAW760
TAAGGAATGTGTAACAACTCACCTATCGAATGAATGAGTCCTGAAAATGGATGGCATTATAATTTCTTAACTGATACTCGACCGTTAAAATGAAGACATTTTAACGAGTAAGGAAACGAAATGGCGTAAGGACAACAAAAGTAGTAAAGATTTAAAGTAATTTAGATTGAAACTGTCCTTAGTGCAGATCTTGGTGGTAGTAGCAAATACTAAGAAGAGGAAAAAAACATCTTAGAACTGAAGAGGAGAAAGGTTCCTAAACAACATTACTTGGATTAGGGTGAATCGATCCTAAATTACAGATGGAAATCCTTAAGAAATATATAAGTGACATATAGTCAATATAAGGATTGAAAGGGAATAAGATTAATAGTTCTTAATCAAGAGAATTAATGATTAAATCTTAGAAATAAGATTAAATCGAATAAAATGGTAACATATCATGAACTTTAAAATGGAGTGTGAAAATCTACGGAAGAGTTCTCTTTTCTTCTTAACAAAAGTAAACTCCACTGAAATGAATCAATCAGAGAAGTGGAATTTATTGGCTTTGTAAGAAATTCAACATATGATTGAATTGTGGTATTTTTGCAGTCTTCATAAAAATTAAAGGGAATCTTAGCATAAAGCTAATTAAAGAATTCTTTTGCTCGTACTAATAACCGCAACAGGTCTCCAAGAAGCAAAATCTTTAGTTAAATAGAATAACGCAGGTAAGGGAAGTCGGCAACATAGCTCTGTAAGTTAGCAAGAAAGAGTAGCTCTGGTGATTTCCTTGTAAAAGGATTAAAATCGAATCAGAACTTTAAAGGTTAGGGGAATCCGACTGTTTAATAAAAACATAGCATTCTGATAAATCTAAAAGGTTCATTACAGAATGTGATTTCTGCCCAGTGCTCTGAATGTCAAGGTAATGAAATTTACTTAAGCGCGGGTTAACGGCCGGGAGTAAC
>NW_001863853.1:0-688 GCF_000209125.1 Entamoeba dispar SAW760
GTGCACTTTTTATGATTTTAATATAAAGTACTAGGTATCCAATATCGTTCTGTGGATCCTCCAAAAAATAAAGTTTTATCAGAAATGGTGAGGTTGTAGCAGAGATATTAATTCAACAAATTTGTTGAAAAAAGGTGCACTTTTTTGATTTTAATATAAAGTACTAGGTATCCAATATCGTTCTGTGGATCCTCCAAAAAATAAAGTTTTATCAGAAATGGTGAGGTTGTAGCAGAGATATTAATTCAACAATTTTATTGAAAAAAGGTGCACTTTTTTGATTTTAATAAAAAGTACTAGGTATCCAATATCGTTCTGTGGATCCTCCAAAAAATAAAGTTTTATCAGAAATGGTGAGGTTGTAGCAGAGATATTAATTCAACAAATTTGGTGAAAAAAGGTGCACTTTTTATGATTTTAATATAAAGTACTATATATCAATTATCTTCAAAAGCACTCTGCAAAAAGATAAAAATTATTAATTGTGATCGTCATGTATTTGAGATATTAATTTATTCTATTTTTATCTAAACCAAATGAAAGAAGTTAAATGTCGTCAATTTTAATAAAAAGTACTAAGTATTAATCACATTAATATGCACTCTACAAAAAGATAAAAATTATTAATTCTGGTCGCTTTCTATCTGAGATAATTTTTGACATGTTTCTGTCTAAATTAGACGAAAGA
>NW_001863852.1:0-798 GCF_000209125.1 Entamoeba dispar SAW760
TTTCTTTTAAAAATAGAATTTTTGAATAATTAACAAAATTTTTTAGAAAATAGTTTACTTTAAAAATAGAACATAATATGTCATAAAATTTTCCAAATTCGAAAATGAAGAAAATTACTTCCATAGAATTTTCAAAAATTTAAAAACAAAAAATTCAAGAATAGATTTGAATTTATCTTATTTCTAAAAATAGAATAACAAAAAATTCATTAAAAATAGAAATTGTTATTAACTCAATTTTTATAACATTTTATAACAATAAATTACATGTACCAAAATATATAATAATATAATATTTCATACCACAAATAAATTACGTTCAAAATTATATAAAATATTTTTCAAGTGTTATATTAGTTAAAAAATCAATAAATAATTAAATATCTATATTTCTTTAAAAAGTAATAAATATCAAACACATTATAGTTTATTACTCATAACTATAATTATTATTAATTATGATAGTTATGTATTTGAGATATTAACTTTTTTATCTAAACTAGATGAAAGAAGTTAAATGTCGTCAATTTTAATAAAAAGTACTAAGTATTAATCACATTAATATGCACTCTACAAAAAGATAAAAATTATTAATTCTGGTCGCTTTCTATCTGAGATAATTTTTGACATGTTTCTGTCTAAATTAGATGAAAGAAGTTAAATGTCGTCAATTTTAATAAAAAGTACTAAGTATTAATCACATTAATATGCACTCTACAAAAAGATAAAAATTATTAATTCTGGTCGCTTTCTATCTGAGATAATTTTTGACATGTTTCTGTCTAAATTAGACGAAAG
>NW_001863851.1:0-976 GCF_000209125.1 Entamoeba dispar SAW760
ATTATTCATGATTTATTTATTTTATTTTATCTTCATTATGTATTTCATTTTTAATATTAATCATTATTTTTTTATATTAATATCTCAAAAAATGTCAACGAAAGTATAAAAATTTATAAGGTAAAAGTTGTTCAGAATTGAATTCTAAACAACTCTTTATTTAATGATGTTGTAATGATAAATTGAACGATTTTATTCATCTTTTTAACGTTTGAATTGAAATAGTTTAAATAATAAAATAATATAGTTTTTTAATAGAAAAGATTTTTTGAAAAATGTTGATTTAAAAATAAATAACTTATACTTCATAAAATCTTGATTTAAAAAATGTTATTTCTACAATGAATAACAAAAAATAATCTATAAATAGAACACTATTATTTTAATAATTATTAATATCTCAAATGTACTGCGTCAAGAATTAATAACAACTGCATTTTTTAAGTGCATGATGTAAGGTAATAGATACCTAGTACTTTTTATTAAAATCAAAAAAGTGCACCTTTTTTCAATAAAATTGTTGAACTTGTATCTCATCTACAACCTCACCATTTCTGATAAAACTTTATTTTTTGGAGGTTCCATATAAAGTTACTAGATACCTAGTACTTTTTATTAAAATCAGACGCATTTAACTTCTTTCGTCTAATTTAGACAGAAACATGTCAAAAATTATCTCAGATAGAAAGCGACCAGAATTAATAATTTTTATCTTTTTGTAGAGTGCATATTAATGTGATTAATACTTAGTACTTTTTATTAAAATTGACGACATTTAACTTCTTTCATTTGGTTTAGATAAAAATAGAATAAATTAATATCTCAAATACATGACGATCACAATTAATAATTTTTATCTTTTTGCAGAGTGCTTTTGAAGATAATTGATATATAGTACTTTATATTAAAATCATAAAAAGTGCACCTTTTTTCAACAAATTTGTTGAATTAATATCTCTGCTACAACCTCACCATT
>NW_001863850.1:0-1030 GCF_000209125.1 Entamoeba dispar SAW760
TCGACCTGCGACCCTGGCGTTATTAGCACCATGCTCTACCGACTGAGCTATGAGAGCTTACTATAACTACTTTATCATATAATCTGTTTACATATTATGTTTATATTATATATATTTCTTTCTATTTATATTATCTATATATTATTATATGTTTATATGTTTATATGTTTATATGACTATACTATTCTATTCTTTAACTATTCCGACTAACTTATTCACTCTTTTATATAACCTTTTATAACTTAAACTTACTTCTTTATTTTTTTTATATGTTATATATATATATTTTATTTATTTTATATCTTATATCCTTTTATATCTTTTATATCACTTTCCAGTGTTTATATGACTATTTATTGTTCTATATATGACTATAGATGCCATACTTTCTTATTATCTTACTATCATACTATCATACTATCATACTATCATACTATCATACTATCTTACTATCTTACTATATGTATCCTCTACTTATACACTAGATATACTATATCTTACTTTATCTATACTTTATGGATACTATATGTATAAAAAGTGAGGGCTAGAGGGATTGAACCACTGACCGGCTGATCTGGAGTCAGCTGCTCTGCCACTGAGCTAAGCCCCCTTCATCTATATTTAATCTATACTATATTCTTTTTATGTACTTCCCTTATATATTATATATTATATATTATTATATTTATTATATATATTATATGTATATATTCTACTTTATATATTATATATTATATCCTTTATATTCTATATTCTATTTTATATTCATGACTTATACTTATACTTATACTTATATCCTTTATTATTATATTCCTTTATTACTATATTCCTTTTATACTTTATTCCTTTTATACTTTATTCCTTTTATACTTTATTCCTTTTATACTTTATTCCTTTATTACTATATTACTATATTCTTTTTATACTTTATTCCTTTATTACTTTATTACTTTATTCCTTTATACAAATACTCTCATGTATGTATATGTATATATGTATATATGTATATATGTATATATGTATGTATTTC
>NW_001863849.1:0-981 GCF_000209125.1 Entamoeba dispar SAW760
ACCCTATTCTTCATTTTTTTTCTCTTTTTTATTTTGACATGGGTTTCCACCAAGATGTCATAATTCTTCACGAAATTCAAGTATGTGTATCACACTGGGTAGTAGATTAACATACTTGAATTTCGTGAAAAATGAGACATTTTTTGGTCAATTTTCATCCTCAATTTTTTCTCTCTTTTTGTTTTTAGATTTTTCATTTTTTTTTGAATGGCCAAAAACCTCGTCATTTTTCACGAAATTAAAATCTTTGCATCTCTGATGGTCCTAGATTAACATATTTGAATTTCGTGAAAAATGAGACATTTTTTGGTCAATTTTCATCCTCACTTTCTCCAATTTTTTCTCTCTTTTTGTTTTTAGATTTTTCATTTTTTTTTTGAATGGCCAAAAACCTCGTCATTTTTCACGAAATTAAAATCTTTGCATCTCTGATGGTCCTAGATTAACATATTTGAATTTCGTGAAAAATGACATGATTTTCATCAATTTCATCCTCCAATTTTTTCTCTCTTTTCTTTTTTATTTTTTTCTTTTTTTTATCCATTGTTCATGATCATCCAAAATCATCATCATTTTTGCTACGCTTGAAATCTTTGCATTAGAATCGGTCCAGAAACACAATATTTTGAAATCGTGTAAAATGTTCTTACTTTTATCAATTTCATTTCTTCATTCAATTCTTTCTTAATTCTTTCTTCATTTTTCAATTTTCTAAATTCACTATCATTTTTGCTACGCTTGAAATCTTTGCATTAGAATCGGTCCAGAAACACAATATTTTGAAATCGTGTAAAATGTTCTTACTTTTATCAATTTCATTTCTTCATTCAATTCTTTCTTAATTCTTTCTTCATTTTTCAATTTCTAAATTCACTATCATTTTTGCTACGCTTGAAATCTTTGCATTAGAATCGGTCCAGAAACACAATATTTTGAAATCGTGTAAAATGCTCTTACTTTTTATCAATTCACTTTCTTTAT
>NW_001863848.1:0-792 GCF_000209125.1 Entamoeba dispar SAW760
GATGTCACGAAGTATAAAAATTTATAAGGTAAAAGTTGTTCAGATATTAATTTTAAACAAGTGATTTATTAATAAAAATTTATAAAAAATGATACTTCTATCATGATTTTTTTGAGACACAAAAAATGACTTATCTTAAATATACATCGTTTTTCATATAATATAAAATAATAATTATAATACTGATATATCAAATAAAATAATTGTTTTGTAGATAAAGTATTGAAGGACGTATAGATGAGTAGAGTCAATATTTTTTGTCACTGAGTCAATTTTATCATATCTCTGTAACAAGGTTGTTTTAATGAAAACTTATAAGGTAAAAAATGTTCTTGGAGGTAATCTGAAGACCTCATTTTTTAACAATTTTTTCATGATTATTTCATCATTGAGCATTACCTTTGAATAACAAAAAAGAATAACAAAAAATGACCTAAAAATAGTGAATAACAAAAAAGAATAACAAAAAAGAATAACAAAAACCCAACATACAAATGTTTTATATAACAACGAAAATTCCTTCTACACGGGGTAAATTTCAACAAAAATTGCAAAAAGACCCCCCCTACTCGAAATACGATTTTTGAAAATGCCCTTTTTGAAAAAACTACCGTTTTTTTGTTGAAATTAGAAGGAATAGAACGAAAAAAATTGATATTCCGTCGAAAAGTGAACCTTTATTACACAAAAGCTAGGAAAAACCATCGGATTAACACTAGACCAAAATTTTAAGATGGTAAAAGCTCGATTTGCCGAAAAGGATGACGTGGTTACCAACAAATATTCGGCATT
>NW_001863847.1:0-1015 GCF_000209125.1 Entamoeba dispar SAW760
CTTATAACATTTATATAACTTATATATCCCTTTTTTTATCTTCCCAGTATTTTATGAATGTTATAGGGCTTGTGGCGCAATGGAAACGCATCAGACTACGAATCTGGGGATTGCAGGTTCGATCCCTGCCAAGCTCGTCTTTTTATTGACTAGATTACTTTACTTTAATCCCTTTCAACTTCTATAACCTTTATATTCTATTATATATATATTTCTTTATTTATATATATATATATATTTCTTTATTTATTTATTTATATATATCTTTATTTATATATCTATGTATGTATTTATTTCTATATTCCTTTATTTCTATATTTCTATATTTCTATATTCCTTTATTCCTTTATTCCTTTATTTAAAAAAAAACTCTCTATATAAAAACAAAAAGGTAGATTACCTGACGTTCCCATCTGTGTGAACATAATGGTACTGATCAGGCTCTAAGCATCTTTACTTCCGTGTTCGGATGGGAACGGGTGTATCCTACTTGATATGAACCTACCGTTATCCTACTTACTTATGACTATGACTATCATATATTTTCTTATATTATTATATTATTATATGACTATGTACTTTTATTATTATTCCTAGTCTGTTTATTTTATATCTTATCTTTCTTATGTCTTTTATATATCATATCTATATCTATATCTATATCATATCTATATCATTTATATAACTTATATCATTTATATAACTTATATCATTTATATAACTTATAACATTTATATAACTTATAACATTTATATAACTTATATATCCCTTTTTTTATCTTCCCAGTATTTTATGAATGTTATAGGGCTTGTGGCGCAATGGAAACGCATCAGACTACGAATCTGGGGATTGCAGGTTCGATCCCTGCCAAGCTCGTCTTTTTATTGACTAGATTACTTTACTTTATCCCTTTCAACTTCTATAACCTTTATATTCTATTATATATATATTTCTTTATTTATATATATATATATATTTCTTATTTATTTATTTATATATATCTTTATTTATATAT
>NW_001863846.1:0-315 GCF_000209125.1 Entamoeba dispar SAW760
ACTCAAAATAATCATTCATATCTCAAAAAATGTCAACGAAAGTATAAAAATTTATAAGGTAAAAGTTGTTCAGATATTAATTTTAAACAAGTGATTTATTAATAAAAATTTATAAAAAATGATACTTCTATCATGATTTTTTTGAGACACAAAAAATGACTTATCTTAAATATACATCGTTTTTCATATAATATAAAATAATAATTATAATACTGATATATCAAATAAAATAATTGTTTTGTAGATAAAGTATTGAAGGACGTATAGATGAGTAGAGTCAATATTTTACCTCCAAGAACATTTTTTACCTTATAA
>NW_001863845.1:0-888 GCF_000209125.1 Entamoeba dispar SAW760
AAGGTCAAAGTATTAATAGTATTGATTGGTAAAGATAATGATTAGGTGTAATGGGTGAGTATTTTCACTCAACATCTTGTCAAACTATGAATAAACAAAGAAGAATTCTCAGTGTTAAATACACTTCAGGAATTTAAATATAAACATACTTTGAATCGGCCAAGTCTGGTAAGCAGGACTGGCGATGCGGGATGAACCGAACGTCGAGATAAAGTGCCAAAAAGAAACATAACGAGTACCACAAAAGGTATTCATTCATATTGACAATAGGACGGTGGCCATGGAAGTCGGAAACCGCTAAGGAATGTGTAACAACTCACCTATCGAATGAATGAGTCCTGAAAATGGATGGCATTATAATTTCTTAACTGATACTCGACCGTTAAAATGAAGACATTTTAACGAGTAAGGAAACGAAATGGCGTAAGGACAACAAAAGTAGTAAAGATTTAAAGTAATTTAGATTGAAACTGTCCTTAGTGCAGATCTTGGTGGTAGTAGCAAATACTAAGAAGAGGAAAAAAACATCTTAGAACTGAAGAGGAGAAAGGTTCCTAAACAACATTACTTGGATTAGGGTGAATCGATCCTAAATTACAGATGGAAATCCTTAAGAAATATATAAGTGACATATAGTCAATATAAGGATTGAAAGGGAATAAGATTAATAGTTCTTAATCAAGAGAATTAATGATTAAATCTTAGAAATAAGATTAAATCGAATAAAATGGTAACATATCATGAACTTTAAAATGGAGTGTGAAAATCTACGGAAGAGTTCTCTTTTCTTCTTAACAAAAGTAAACTCCACTGAAATGAATCAATCAGAGAAGTGGAATTTATTGGCTTTGTAAGAAATTCAACATATGATTGAATTGTGGTATTTGC
>NW_001863844.1:0-587 GCF_000209125.1 Entamoeba dispar SAW760
TTCAAAAAAGTCGACGAAAGTATAAAAATTTATAAGGTAAAAGTTGTTCAGAATTGAATTCTAAACAACTCTTTATTTAATGATGTTGTAATGATAAATTGAACGATTTTATTCATCTTTTTAACGTTTGAATTGAAATAGTTTAAATAATAAAATAATATAGTTTTTTAATAGAAAAGATTTTTTGAAAAATGTTGATTTAAAAATAAATAACTTATACTTCATAAAATCTTGATTTAAAAAATGTTATTTCTACAATGAATAACAAAAAATAATCTATAAATAGAACACTATTATTTTAATAATTATTAATATCTCAAATGTACTGCGTCAAGAATTAATAACAACTGCATTTTTTAAGTGCATGATGTAAGGTAATAGATACCTAGTACTTTTTATTAAAATCAAAAAAGTGCACCTTTTTTCAATAAAATTGTTGAACTTGTATCTCATCTACAACCTCACCATTTCTGATAAAACTTTATTTTTTGGAGGTTCCATATAAAGTTACTAGATACCTAGTACTTTTTATTAAAATCAGACGCATTTAACTTCTTTCGTCTAATTTAGACAGAAACATGTCAAAA
>NW_001863843.1:0-423 GCF_000209125.1 Entamoeba dispar SAW760
GGTAGATTACCTGACGTTCCCATCTGTGTGAACATAATGGTACTGATCAGGCTCTAAGCGTCTTTACTTCCGTGTTCGGATGGGAACGGGTGTATCCTACTTGATATGAACCTACCGTTATCCTACTTACTTATGACTATGACTATCATATATTTTCTTATATTATTATATTATTATATGACTATGTACTTTTATTATTATTCCTAGTCTGTTTATTTTATATCTTATCTTTCTTATGTCTTTTATATATCATATCTATATCTATATCTATATCATATCTATATCATTTATATAACTTATATCATTTATATAACTTATATCATTTATATAACTTATAACATTTATATAACTTATAACATTTATATAACTTATATATCCCTTTTTTTATCTTCCCAGTATTTTATGAATGTTATAGGGCTTGTG
>NW_001863842.1:0-961 GCF_000209125.1 Entamoeba dispar SAW760
TTACTAATTATACTAAAAAACAAACTTATATTATTTAAATCTGTTCTGTCATCTAATTACTTTTATATAGTTAGATCAAGTACAATTTTCTTTATATTCAGTCTTATATTTATTTCTTTAAATTCTTTCATTCTTAACAACATATATCTATTATGATTATATTAAATTCTTTTAATAATCATTTCTTATTTCTTTAATTAATCTCTTCTATGAGATTACTTATTCTGTTTATCTCTTATATTATTCTCCCTAAATATTATGAATACTTATTTTATTTATTATTTTATTGACAAACTGTGCTATTCTCTCATAATTTATTATTTAAACAAACGTAAATGCTATATTCTCTCTTTATTATTCCTCTCATTATATAGTAGCATTAATTATTATTAATCATCCTTATTCTCTTAATGCTTTTATGGTAATGTATGTTTATGGTTTTATTTAATGAAGCTGTAAATATGTTTATAATTTATTTTAAGAATGCTTAACATAATTAAATACTACTCAAAATAGTTTTGTTTCTCGTGGGTTTTTTGAGACCCAAAACTATTATATTATACATAGTTATTCATCTATTTGGTTAGTATAGAATTATAAATTAAATAATACAAACATTAATAATCTCTTTGTGTTTAAATAATACAAACATTAATAGTCTTTTAATATCTTGTGTAGTCTAGTAGTCTTTTAATATCTTATAATAGTCTAGTAGTCTTTTAAATCTCTTAGTCTAATAATCTATTTGGTTAGTATATTGTTATAAATTAAATAATACAAACATTAACATTCTCACCTATGTATTAGTCTAATAGTCTCTTAATATCTCTTAGCGTATTAGTCTAGTAGTCTCTTAGTAATCTTTTAATATTCTCTTAGTATATTAGTCTAATAGTCTCTTAATATTTCTTAGTATATTAGTCTCTCTTATTTTTAATTTGTTGTTCATCCTGTATGTCTC
>NW_001863841.1:0-848 GCF_000209125.1 Entamoeba dispar SAW760
TAATAATAATAAACATAATAATAATAATATATATAGAATAGATAAATAGATAAATAGATACATAATAATGGAGATGAGGGGTATCGATCCCCTTGCCCTTCGCATGCGAAGCGAAAGCTCTACCAATTGAGCTACATCCCCTAAGGTAATAATAGAGATATAAGAAATGAGAGATATAGGAAAGGAATAGATATATAGAGAAATAGATATATAGATAATAAAAAGTTAAAAGTATATATAAGAATAAGACAATATATATAAGATACAGTTAAAAGAATGCATCCGGTGGGGTTCGAACCCACGCATCTTGCGATAGCCGTTCTTGAGACGGCCCCCTTAGACCACTCGGGCACGAATGCTTCGTTATAGAAAGGGAAAAGAGTAAGAAAATGAATAGGAATAGTAATAATAATAAAAAGGAATAAAATACATAATAAGGTGTACATATACATAAGGGTGTATAAGTTGTATAAGTTGTATAAGTTGTATAAGTTGTATAGATAAGAAAGATAGTATAAGTAGTATAAATACTAAGATACATATATAATAGAAGTAAAGATAATATAGTAAGAAGTAGAATAAGAAGTGTATAAGTATAATAAACATAATAAACATAATAAACATAATAAACATAATAAAGAACATAATAATAATAAACATAATAATAATAATAATAGAAATAAGAATATAGATATATATAATATAATAATATATAAAGAAACATATAAGTGAAGTGTATAAAAAGAATGCATCCGGTGGGGTTCGAACCCACGCATCTTCCGATAGCCGAGCTTAAATCGGCCCCCTTAGACCACTCGGGCACGAATGCTTGATATATAAATACAGAA
>NW_001863840.1:0-963 GCF_000209125.1 Entamoeba dispar SAW760
AAGAGTTCTAATCGAATTAGATAACTAACAATTAAAATAGGACAATTGAAATGTGTCCCTTTAAGAAGTGGTACTTACGCACCTGTTCTTGCGAACATTTCTGTCTTATAGGCAGAAAACTAATTAATAGGTTTCAGTCTCGTTCGTTACCGGAATTAACCTGACAAATCACTCCACCAACTAAGAACGGCCATGCACCACTACCCAATAAATCATGAAAGAACTCTTAATCTGTCATTCCTTCTACTGTTCGGTCTTGGTAAGTTTTCCCGTGTTGAGTCAAATTAAGCCGCAGGCTCCACTCCTGGTGTGCCCTTCCGTCAATTCCTTTAAGTTTCAGCCTTGTGACCATACTCCCCCTGAAGTCCATAAACTCAAGATTTCTCTTTAAGTTCTGAACAAGGTAGTATTGATATACTTGGATTTAGAAACAATGTTTCTTCATCTTTGTACATCTGAATTTCATCCAATCCTTGGTTGACATCGTTTATAGTTAGGACTACGACGGTATCTGATCGTCTTCGATCCCCTAACTTTCGTTCTTGATTAATGGACCCAGTTGAGTGAAATGCTTTCGCTCTCGTGCATCTTATAGCGATCATGGATTTTCACCTCTCCCGTTATTTTCTGAATCACCCCAATTGTTCCTTTTAATCCTTCTCTCGAAATGTCTAATTGACATCTCCTCAGCATTGTCCCATGCTTGAATATTCATTAACATAATGTTTTGCTTTAAACACCTTATTTTATTCAAAGTAATGACAACTCAATTACTTGAATTGTCTCCTTCTTTGATTTTAATTTAACATTTCTAGAAACTTCACTTAATGTAAAGTCTTCAAAATGTATAAAATCACATTTTAATTCAACTACGAGCGTTTTAATCACAGCAACTTTAATATACACTATTGGAGCTGGAATTACCGCGGCTGCTGGCACCAGACTTGCCCTCCAATTGATTTC
>NW_001863839.1:0-1025 GCF_000209125.1 Entamoeba dispar SAW760
AAAAAATAAATAAAAAATCGTTCAATTAATCATTATAATATCATTAAATAAAAAGTTGTTTAGAATTCAATTCTGAACAACTTTTACCTTATAAATTTTTATACTTTCGTTGACATTTTTTGAGATATTAATAACTAATTGATAATATTAATAACCATAAAATAAAATATGACAAAAATTCTGTTAAAAAATTAAAATAATTATACTTTATTTTACCAATTTAATATTTAATGATAAAAAAGAAAGATAATTAATTATATTAAAATGTTAAAAATGAGTAAAAATTTAACCATAAAATAAAATATGACAAAAATTCTGTTAAAAAATTAAAATAATTATACTTTATTTTACCAATTTAATGAAAAAACAGAAAAGATAATTAATTATATTAAAATGTTAAAAAAGAATAAAAGGAATAAAAAGAAATAAATTTAATAATTTTAATGAATATAGGATGAAAAAAAGAATTGATAATACATTTTAAAATAAGTTTTATATAAATTTAAATAGAAATTACGGTTAAGTCTCAGCAAATCGTTTCATTCAATACCCGAGAGTATTGATTAAGAAACTCTAAAGCTTACAACACCGATTTCTGATGCCATCGTCTATAAGCAACAGTTATGCTTTGAATTTTGTTAACTCAGTATTCACTACCCTTTTGATAGAGTAATACACGAGATAATAAATACAACGTATATAATTTTCAATTGTACTAAAGTAACAAGAAAAAGACAAAGTATTCATCTAGACGAAATTCTGGCTTGAGAGGCTTTCAGCCATTATTTCAACACGTGTTAGATTCTCAACACTATTTGATCAAATAATTGAATAATCCAGTGGCGTGACACAACGGTTCCTCTCGTACTGAGTTGTGCTACTATCTAAATACTTTGAAGATCTACCGAAACGGTAGGGTAAAACTAACCTGTCTCACGACGGTCTAAACCCAGCTCACGTTCCCTATTAAATGGTGAACAATCATACCTTTTTTCATTCTGCTTGAAATGGATAGGAGAGCGACA
>NW_001863838.1:0-874 GCF_000209125.1 Entamoeba dispar SAW760
CGCCATATGCCCATATTCAGATAAGTACATAGTACCAGAGGTGGATGATATCTAGACCACATATATCAAAAGTAAAGATATAAAAGGTAGTAAAGGTAGTAAAGGTAATAAAGGTAATAAAGTTAATAGGGATAGTAAGAATATAAGGAAAGGAAGTAGTAGTTACATAGTATAAAACACTATAAGTAGTATAAGTAGTATAAGATAGTATAAAATAGTATAAAATAGTATAGATAATATAAAAGAATAGAGTGTACACTAAAAGTATAATAAAAGGAATATATAAGTTTAATAGATGTAAAAATATAGTAATAGATGTCATATAGATGTACAAAAAGGTGGGAACGGTGAGTATCGAACTCACGACCTTAAGATTATGAGACTTACGCTCTACCAACTGAGCTACGTTCCCTATTCAAACAATAACATAGAATAAAAACAAAAATAGATATAATAATAGTGGAAACATATAATAATAGTGTATATCTATATTAATAGGTTATAGTGTATAAAGTATAGATATAATAATAGTCTATAAAGTATAAAGTATAAAATATAAAATATAAAGTATAAAATATAAAATATAAAGTATAAATATAATAATAGTCTATAGTCTATAGTCTATAAAGTATAAAGTATAAAGTATAGATAATAGAATAGTGTATAGTCTATAAATAATAAAAATAATAATAGTATATAAAGTATAGTGTATAAATAGAATAGTGTATAGTATATATAATATAAATAGGATAAGTATAATAGTATAGATAAAGGTGTATATATAATATAAGGATAAGTTATAGATAAAAAGACGAGCATAGCAGGGATCGAACCTGCAATCCTCAGATCAAAAGTCTGATGCGTTTCCATTGCG
>NW_001863837.1:0-767 GCF_000209125.1 Entamoeba dispar SAW760
AAAATGACTTATCTTAAATATACATCGGTTTTTCATATAATATAAAATAATAATTATAATACTGATATATCAAATAAAATAATTGTTTTGTAGATAAAGTATTGAAGGACGTATAGATGAGTAGAGTCAATATTTTTTGTCACTGAGTCAATTTTATCATATCTCTGTAACAAGGTTGTTTTAATGAAAACTTATAAGGTAAAAAATGTTCTTGGAGGTAATCTGAAGACCTCATTTTTTAACAATTTTTTCATGATTATTTCATCATTTTATTTAACATAATTATGTATGAGAAATGAATTGTTTAGAATTCAATTCTGAACAACTTTTACCTTATAAATTTTTATACTTTCGTTGACATTTTTTGAGATATTAATATAAAAAAATAATGATTAATATTAAAAAGAAATACATAATGAAGATAAAATAAAATAAATAAATCATGAATAATAACTAATACAGATTAAGATAATTGTTAAACAGAATTTAATTTAAAGAATGAGATATAAAGATATTAAATAATTTTTTAATAGTCTTTAATAAAAATAATCATTCATATCTCAAAAAATGTCAACGAAAGTATAAAAATTTATAAGGTAAAAGTTGTTCAGATATTAATTTTAAACAAGTGATTTATTAATAAAAATTTATAAAAAATGATACTTCTATCATGATTTTTTTGAGACACAAAAAATGACTTATCTTAAATATACATCGTTTTTCATATAATATAAAATAATAATTATAATACTGATATATCAAATAAA
>NW_001863836.1:0-950 GCF_000209125.1 Entamoeba dispar SAW760
GCGACCTGGCGTTATTAGCACCATGCTCTACCGACTGAGCTATGAGAGCTTACTATAACTACTTTATCATATAATCTGTTTACATATTATGTTTATATTATATATATTTCTTTCTATTTATATTATCTATATATTATTATATGTTTATATGTTTATATGTTTATATGACTATACTATTCTATTCTTTAACTATTCCGACTAACTTATTCACTCTTTTATATAACCTTTTATAACTTAAACTTACTTCTTTATTTTTTTTATATGTTATATATATATATTTTATTTATTTTATATCTTATATCCTTTTATATCTTTTATATCACTTTCCAGTGTTTATATGACTATTTATTGTTCTATATATGACTATAGATGCCATACTTTCTTATTATCTTACTATCATACTATCATACTATCATACTATCATACTATCATACTATCTTACTATCTTACTATATGTATCCTCTACTTATACACTAGATATACTATATCTTACTTTATCTATACTTTATGGATACTATATGTATAAAAAGTGAGGGCTAGAGGGATTGAACCACTGACCGGCTGATCTGGAGTCAGCTGCTCTGCCACTGAGCTAAGCCCCCTTCATCTATATTTAATCTATACTATATTCTTTTTATGTACTTCCCTTATATATTATATATTATATATTATTATATTTATTATATATATTATATGTATATATTCTACTTTATATATTATATATTATATCCTTTATATTCTATATTCTATTTTATATTCATGACTTATACTTATACTTATACTTATATCCTTTATTATTATATTCCTTTATTACTATATTCCTTTTATACTTTATTCCTTTTATACTTTATTCCTTTTATACTTTATTCCTTTTATACTTTATTCCTTTATACTATATTACTATATTCTTTTTATACTTATCCTTTATACTTATACTTATCCTTTTTACA
>NW_001863835.1:0-971 GCF_000209125.1 Entamoeba dispar SAW760
TTCCCAGTATTTTATGAATGTTATAGGGCTTGTGGCGCAATGGAAACGCATCAGACTACGAATCTGGGGATTGCAGGTTCGATCCCTGCCAAGCTCGTCTTTTTATTGACTAGATTACTTTACTTTAATCCCTTTCAACTTCTATAACCTTTATATTCTATTATATATATATTTCTTTATTTATATATATATATATATTTCTTTATTTATTTATTTATATATATCTTTATTTATATATCTATGTATGTATTTATTTCTATATTCCTTTATTTCTATATTTCTATATTTCTATATTCCTTTATTCCTTTATTCCTTTATTTAAAAAAAAACTCTCTATATAAAAACAAAAAGGTAGATTACCTGACGTTCCCATCTGTGTGAACATAATGGTACTGATCAGGCTCTAAGCATCTTTACTTCCGTGTTCGGATGGGAACGGGTGTATCCTACTTGATATGAACCTACCGTTATCCTACTTACTTATGACTATGACTATCATATATTTTCTTATATTATTATATTATTATATGACTATGTACTTTTATTATTATTCCTAGTCTGTTTATTTTATATCTTATCTTTCTTATGTCTTTTATATATCATATCTATATCTATATCTATATCATATCTATATCATTTATATAACTTATATCATTTATATAACTTATATCATTTATATAACTTATAACATTTATATAACTTATAACATTTATATAACTTATATATCCCTTTTTTTATCTTCCCAGTATTTTATGAATGTTATAGGGCTTGTGGCGCAATGGAAACGCATCAGACTACGAATCTGGGGATTGCAGTTCGATCCCTGCCAAGCTCGTCTTTTTATTGACTAGATTACTTTACTTTAATCCCTTTCACTTCTATAACCTTTATATTCTATTATATATATATTTCTTTATTTATATATAAAAAAAATTTCTTTATTATTATTTATTATATATATCTTTATTATA
>NW_001863834.1:0-812 GCF_000209125.1 Entamoeba dispar SAW760
GTTGAGAGTTCCTTTTTATACTATAATATTTCTTTTTATAAGTATATATATGACTATTTATTATACTATTTTTTGTTACAATAAAATATATATTATTCCTTTCTTATATATATTTATTTTTATTTATTATATTTCTTTTTTACTATATTATTTATATTCTTTATAAAAAGAGTACGACAGTGGCAGGATTTGAACCTACGCATCCAGAGGATAATTGATTTCAAGTCAATCGCCTTAGACCACTCGGCCACACTGTCAATCTGAGTACTATTATTATATGAACCTATATATATATATTTATTTATGTATGTATGTATTTTCTGTTTTTATTATATAACTATCATTATATCAACCTTTATACATCTAACTATATATATATAACTATAACTATTCTTTCTTATATTTTATCCTTTCTTTTATATATATATACCTCTACCATATTTTACTTATATACTTATTATCCTTACACTTTTTATACACCTATTATATATATATATATATTATTTATTATATATATTATATCCTTTATATTATATATCATATATCATATCCTTTATACTTTATATACCTTTAATATCTTACTTTATTACTTTATTACTTTATTCCTTTATTCCTTTATTACTTTATTCCTATATTACTTTATTCCTTTATTCCTTTATTACTTTATTCCTATATTCCTTTATTACTTTATTCCTTTATTCCTTTATTACTTAATTATCTTACTTTACAGTACTCCCCCCATTTTTATACTAATTTATTAGAAGTCTTCAATAGTATAGCTGGTTAGTATCTTCGCCTGTCACGTGAAAGAC
>NW_001863833.1:0-782 GCF_000209125.1 Entamoeba dispar SAW760
CTTTTATATATATATATTCCAACTTTTTATATTTATTTATTTCAACTTTTTATATATATATTACACCTGTTTTTTTATATTATATATACCTCCATCCTTGGAAGGCCTCTTAGCATAGATGGCAGTGCGTTCCCCTAGTAAGGGAAAGGTCGTGGGTTCGATTCCCGCAGAGGCCTTACACTTTTTATGCCTCCTATAATCTATATGTTTACTTATATCTTATATCTTATATCTTATATCTTACATCTTACATCTTACATCTTAGTTCTTATCTTTATATCTATATATACATCTAGATACTTTTCTATTCTTATTTCTAGATCCTTTTCTATCTATATATTCATATATGTGTAAATGTTTAGATATCTATAACCTTTTATGTTCTATTATTCTTACTCTATCTTTATCCTATATAGACTTTCTATTTTATCTTTATATTATTCCTATAGTGTTACCCTATTCTATTCTTATATTCTTATAGAGTTATACCTTTATATGACTATATGACTATAGTGTTATAGTGTTATACCTTTATACCTTTATACTATTCTATTCCTCTTATACCTTTATACCTATATAGAGTTATACCTTTATACCTTTATACCTTTATACCTTTATAGTGTTTTTATTCTTTGATTTTATTATATGACAACCAGCAAGAGTGGCCGAGTGGTCCAGGCGGCAGTTTAAGGTACTGTTCTCTTCGGAGGCGTGGGTTCGAACCCCACCTCTTGCATTTTACTATATTCTATCTTTATGTACCCCTTTATATCTATATAATG
>NW_001863832.1:0-975 GCF_000209125.1 Entamoeba dispar SAW760
TTAATATCTCAAATGTACTGGCGTCAAGAATTAATAACAACTGCATTTTTTAAGTGCATGATGTAAGGTAATAGATACCTAGTACTTTTTATTAAAATCAAAAAAGTGCACCTTTTTTCAATAAAATTGTTGAACTTGTATCTCATCTACAACCTCACCATTTCTGATAAAACTTTATTTTTTGGAGGTTCCATATAAAGTTACTAGATACCTAGTACTTTTTATTAAAATCAGACGCATTTAACTTCTTTCGTCTAATTTAGACAGAAACATGTCAAAAATTATCTCAGATAGAAAGCGACCAGAATTAATAATTTTTATCTTTTTGTAGAGTGCATATTAATGTGATTAATACTTAGTACTTTTTATTAAAATTGACGACATTTAACTTCTTTCATTTGGTTTAGATAAAAATAGAATAAATTAATATCTCAAATACATGACGATCACAATTAATAATTTTTATCTTTTTGCAGAGTGCTTTTGAAGATAATTGATATATAGTACTTTATATTAAAATCATAAAAAGTGCACCTTTTTTCAACAAATTTGTTGAATTAATATCTCTGCTACAACCTCACCATTTCTGATAAAACTTTATTTTTTGGAGGATCCACAGAACGATATTGGATACCTAGTACTTTTTATTAAAATCAAAAAAGTGCACCTTTTTTCAATAAAATTGTTGAATTAATATCTCTGCTACAACCTCACCATTTCTGATAAAACTTTATTTTTTGGAGGATCCACAGAACGATATTGGATACCTAGTACTTTATATTAAAATCAAAAAAGTGCACCTTTTTTCAACAAATTTGTTGAATTAATATCTCTGCTACAACCTCACCATTTCTGATAAAACTTTATTTTTTGGAGGATCCACAGAACGATATTGGATACCTAGTACTTTATATTAAAATCATAAAAAGTGCACCTTTTTTTCAATAAAATTGTTGAATTAATATCTCTGCTACA
>NW_001863831.1:0-766 GCF_000209125.1 Entamoeba dispar SAW760
ATCTCAAAAAATGTCAACGAAAGTATAAAAATTTATAAGGTAAAAGTTGTTCAGAATTGAATTCTAAACAACTCTTTATTTAATGATGTTGTAATGATAAATTGAACGATTTTATTCATCTTTTTAACGTTTGAATTGAAATAGTTTAAATAATAAAATAATATAGTTTTTTAATAGAAAAGATTTTTTGAAAAATGTTGATTTAAAAATAAATAACTTATACTTCATAAAATCTTGATTTAAAAAATGTTATTTCTACAATGAATAACAAAAAATAATCTATAAATAGAACACTATTATTTTAATAATTATTAATATCTCAAATGTACTGCGTCAAGAATTAATAACAACTGCATTTTTTAAGTGCATGATGTAAGGTAATAGATACCTAGTACTTTTTATTAAAATCAAAAAAGTGCACCTTTTTTCAATAAAATTGTTGAACTTGTATCTCATCTACAACCTCACCATTTCTGATAAAACTTTATTTTTTGGAGGTTCCATATAAAGTTACTAGATACCTAGTACTTTTTATTAAAATCAGACGCATTTAACTTCTTTCGTCTAATTTAGACAGAAACATGTCAAAAATTATCTCAGATAGAAAGCGACCAGAATTAATAATTTTTATCTTTTTGTAGAGTGCATATTAATGTGATTAATACTTAGTACTTTTTATTAAAATTGACGACATTTAACTTCTTTCATTTGGTTTAGATAAAAATAGAATAAATTAATATCTAAACCAAATGAAAGAAGTAAATGT
>NW_001863830.1:0-621 GCF_000209125.1 Entamoeba dispar SAW760
TATTATTATTTATTTAATTTTTATATCTTCTATATATATCATATGAAATTAATATTTATTATGTATTACATATTACATATTATATACTAATCATATAACATTTATATTTGATTATATAATAAACACTGATAATAAATAATGAACATAAATAAAAATCATAAAAATAAAAAAGAATAAAATAAATTGCATAAATAAAATAATGTTAAATAATTTGCATCAATAAATTAAACAATTTTTTTATTTCATATTTCTAATTTCTATAATAAAAAATGCATCGATTATTTCATCATTCTTTTCATCTTTTATTATCTCATTTTGAATTATTCCTTTTTATCTTCTTTCATTTTATAATCTCAACATTCTACTTTTATTCTTTTCATCTTCTTCTACTTCCTAATTTCACTTTTTTCTTTTATATCATTCTTTCTCTTCATTTTTCTCTTATTTCTTTTTTTCGTGTCCAAATTAATTCATTTTTTATATTTCATCTTCATATTTCTTTTTTTTGTAATATTTTATATTTATTAATTTATTTAATTGTCTATTTGTTGTATTCTCATTTTGTATATTAATTATATCATTAGCATGTTTTCTTTTATTTAGTCATCATTATATATAATT
>NW_001863829.1:0-301 GCF_000209125.1 Entamoeba dispar SAW760
TTTTTATACTTTCGTTGACATTTTTTGAGATATTAATATAAAAAAATAATGTTTAATATTAAAAAGAAATACATAATGAAGATAAAATAAAATAAATAAATCATGAATAATAACTAATACAGATTAAGATAATTGTTAAACAGAATTTAATTTAAAGAATGAGATATAAAGATATTAAATAATTTTTTAATAGTCTTTAATAAAAATAATCATTCATATCTCAAAAAATGTCAACGAAAGTATAAAAATTTATAAGGTAAAAGTTGTTCAGATATTAATTTTAAACAAGTGATTTATTAAT
>NW_001863828.1:0-945 GCF_000209125.1 Entamoeba dispar SAW760
GGGAAAGTTACTAGATACCTATAGTACTTTTTATTAAAATCAGACGCATTTAACTTCTTTCGTCTAATTTAGACAGAAACATGTCAAAAATTATCTCAGATAGAAAGCGACCAGAATTAATAATTTTTATCTTTTTGTAGAGTGCATATTAATGTGATTAATACTTAGTACTTTTTATTAAAATTGACGACATTTAACTTCTTTCATTTGGTTTAGATAAAAATAGAATAAATTAATATCTCAAATACATGACGATCACAATTAATAATTTTTATCTTTTTGCAGAGTGCTTTTGAAGATAATTGATATATAGTACTTTATATTAAAATCATAAAAAGTGCACCTTTTTTCAACAAATTTGTTGAATTAATATCTCTGCTACAACCTCACCATTTCTGATAAAACTTTATTTTTTGGAGGATCCACAGAACGATATTGGATACCTAGTACTTTTTATTAAAATCAAAAAAGTGCACCTTTTTTCAATAAAATTGTTGAATTAATATCTCTGCTACAACCTCACCATTTCTGATAAAACTTTATTTTTTGGAGGATCCACAGAACGATATTGGATACCTAGTACTTTATATTAAAATCAAAAAAGTGCACCTTTTTTCAACAAATTTGTTGAATTAATATCTCTGCTACAACCTCACCATTTCTGATAAAACTTTATTTTTTGGAGGATCCACAGAACGATATTGGATACCTAGTACTTTATATTAAAATCATAAAAAGTGCACCTTTTTTCAATAAAATTGTTGAATTAATATCTCTGCTACAACCTCACCATTTCTGATAAAACTTTATTTTTTTGGAGGATCCACAGAACGATATTGGATACCTAGTACTTTTTTATTAAAATCAAAAAAGTGCACCTTTTTTCAACAAATTTGTTGAATTAATATCTCTGCTACAACCTCACCATTTCTGATAAAACTTTAT
>NW_001863827.1:0-1049 GCF_000209125.1 Entamoeba dispar SAW760
TTGTAACAGATGTGCCGCCCCAGCCAAACTCCCCGTCTATCTTTTTCATCGCCTGTTTCAACCGAAGTTTTAATGTTTTTAAATTAATGGAAAATCCATTTTAACATTTAACGAAATGAGTGAAATAGTATTTCTAGTGGTGGTATTACACGTTTGACAAAGTCTCCCACCTAGCCTATACCAAAAAATCGATTTCACATGATAAATTAGAGTCAAGCTCAACAGGGTCTTCTTTCCCCGCCGTTCCAATCAAGCCCGTTCCCTTGACTGTGGTTTCACTAGATTGCAGATAGGGACAGTGGGAATCACGGTGATCCATTCATGCGCGTCACTAATTAGATGACGAGGCATTTGGCTACCTTAAGAGAGTCATAGTTACTCCCGCCGTTAACCCGCGCTTAAGTAAATTTCATTACCTTGACATTCAGAGCACTGGGCAGAAATCACATTCTGTAATGAACCTTTTAGATTTATCAGAATGCTATGTTTTTATTAAACAGTCGGATTCCCCTAACCTTTAAAGTTCTGATTCGATTTTAATCCTTTTACAAGGAAATCACCAGAGCTACTCTTTCTTGCTAACTTACAGAGCTATGTTGCCGACTTCCCTTACCTGCGTTATTCTATTTAACTAAAGATTTTGCTTCTTGGAGACCTGTTGCGGTTATTAGTACGAGCAAAAGAATTCTTTAATTAGCTTTATGCTAAGATTCCCTTTAATTTTTATGAAGACTGCAAAAATACCACAATTCAATCATATGTTGAATTTCTTACAAAGCCAATAAATTCCACTTCTCTGATTGATTCATTTCAGTGGAGTTTACTTTTGTTAAGAAGAAAAGAGAACTCTTCCGTAGATTTTCACACTCCATTTTAAAGTTCATGATATGTTACCATTTTATTCGATTTAATCTTATTTCTAAGATTTAATCATTAATTCTCTTGATTAAGAACTATTAATCTTATTCCCTTTCAATCCTTATATTGACTATATGTCACTTATATATTTCTTAAGATTTCCATCTGTAATTTAGATCGATTCACCCTAA
>NW_001863826.1:0-950 GCF_000209125.1 Entamoeba dispar SAW760
TACAAAAATAGTATAATAAATAGTCATATATATACTTATAAAAAGAAATATTATAGTATAAAAAGTGAACTCTTCAACGGGGATTCGAACCCCGGTCTTTCACGTGACAGGCGAAGATACTAACCAGCTATACTATTGAAGACTTCTAATAAATTAGTATAAAAATGGGGGGAGTACTGTAAAGTAAGATAATTAAGTAATAAAGGAATAAAGGAATAAAGTAATAAAGGAATATAGGAATAAAGTAATAAAGGAATAAAGGAATAAAGTAATATAGGAATAAAGTAATAAAGGAATAAAGGAATAAAGTAATAAAGTAATAAAGTAAGATATTAAAGGTATATAAAGTATAAAGGATATGATATATGATATATAATATAAAGGATATAATATATATAATAAATAATATATATATATATATAATAGGTGTATAAAAAGTGTAAGGATAATAAGTATATAAGTAAAATATGGTAGAGGTATATATATATAAAAGAAAGGATAAAATATAAGAAAGAATAGTTATAGTTATATATATATAGTTAGATGTATAAAGGTTGATATAATGATAGTTATATAATAAAAACAGAAAATACATACATACATAAATAAATATATATATATAGGTTCATATAATAATAGTACTCAGATTGACAGTGTGGCCGAGTGGTCTAAGGCGATTGACTTGAAATCAATTATCCTCTGGATGCGTAGGTTCAAATCCTGCCACTGTCGTACTCTTTTTATAAAGAATATAAATAATATAGTAAAAAAGAAATATAATAAATAAAAATAAATATATATAAGAAAGGAATAATATATATTTTATTGTAACAAAAAATAGTATAATAAATAGTCATATATATACTTATAAAAGAAATATTATAGTATAAAAAGTGAACTCTTCAACGGGGATTCGAACCCCGGTCTTTCACGTGACAGCGAAGATACTA
>NW_001863825.1:0-871 GCF_000209125.1 Entamoeba dispar SAW760
TTCTATAAAAAGTAATAAATATCAAATAACTTTTAGTGTACTAGTAATTGTTATAGTTATTATTAATTCTCGACGCAGTATAGATAAAATAATTTTTAACAATTCATTTTAATGATTAATGAATAAATGGATAATTAAATCATTTTCTATAAAAAGTAATAAATATCAAATAACTTTTAGTGTACTAGTAATTGTTATAGTTATTATTAATTCTTGACGCAGTATAGATAAAATAATTTTTAACAATTCATTCTAACATAATTTATTAATTATTGATAATTAAATCATTTTCTATAAAAAGTAATAAATATCAAATAACTTTTAGTGTACTAGTAATTGTTATAGTTATTATTAATTCTTGACGCAGTATAGATAAAATAATTTTTAACAATTCATTCTAACATAATTTATTAATTATTGATAATTAAATCATTTTCTATAAAAAGTAATAAATATCAAATAACTTTTAGTGTACTAGTAATTGTTATAGTTATTATTAATTCTTGACGCAGTATAGATAAAATAATTTTTAACAATTCATTTTAATGATTAATGAATAAATGGATAATTAAATCATTTTCTATAAAAAGTAATAAATATCAAATAACTTTTAGTGTACTAGTAATTGTTATAGTTATTATTAATTCTTGACGCAGTATAGATAAAATAATTTTTAACAATTCATTTTAATGATTAATGAATAAATGGATAATTAAATCATTTTCTATAAAAAGTAATAAATATCAAATAACTTTTAGTGTACTAGTAATTGTTATAGTTATTATTAATTCTTGACGCAGTATAGATAAAATAATTTTTAACAATTCATTCTAACATAATTTATTAATTATTGATAATTAAATCATTTTCT
>NW_001863824.1:0-952 GCF_000209125.1 Entamoeba dispar SAW760
TTTTCTGAACCCCAAGCCTTATTATTAAAGGATTAACTAGAAATCACCTTACGGTCTCACACATCAGATAAATCTAATATGTTTTAAATTTTTTCTAGTTAAAAATCTTAGGGATCGTTAGGCCATCATTTCAGAGTTATTGATTGTACTGGAATCAATAATCAAATGAACTTATACCCTTATATTCTACATGAGGTTTCTGTCCTCATTGAGTTCATCTTTGGACACCTGCGTTATCTTGTAACAGATGTGCCGCCCCAGCCAAACTCCCCGTCTATCTTTTTCAATCGCCTGTTTCAACCGAAGTTTTAATGTTTTTAAATTAATGGAAAATCCATTTTAACATTTAACGAAATGAGTGAAATAGTATTTCTAGTGGTGGTATTACACGTTTGACAAAGTCTCCCACCTAGCCTATACCAAAAAATCGATTTCACATGATAAATTAGAGTCAAGCTCAACAGGGTCTTCTTTCCCCGCCGTTCCAATCAAGCCCGTTCCCTTGACTGTGGTTTCACTAGATTGCAGATAGGGACAGTGGGAATCACGGTGATCCATTCATGCGCGTCACTAATTAGATGACGAGGCATTTGGCTACCTTAAGAGAGTCATAGTTACTCCCGCCGTTAACCCGCGCTTAAGTAAATTTCATTACCTTGACATTCAGAGCACTGGGCAGAAATCACATTCTGTAATGAACCTTTTAGATTTATCAGAATGCTATGTTTTTATTAAACAGTCGGATTCCCCTAACCTTTAAAGTTCTGATTCGATTTTAATCCTTTTACAAGGAAATCACCAGAGCTACTCTTTCTTGCTAACTTACAGAGCTATGTTGCCGACTTCCCTTACCTGCGTTATTCTATTTAACTAAAGATTTTGCTTCTTGGAGACCTGTTGCGGTATAGTACGAGCAAAGATTCTTTAATTAGCTTTATGCTAGATCCCTTTA
>NW_001863823.1:0-897 GCF_000209125.1 Entamoeba dispar SAW760
GGTTCCTAAACAACATTACTTGGATTAGGGTGAATCGATCCTAAATTACAGATGGAAATCCTTAAGAAATATATAAGTGACATATAGTCAATATAAGGATTGAAAGGGAATAAGATTAATAGTTCTTAATCAAGAGAATTAATGATTAAATCTTAGAAATAAGATTAAATCGAATAAAATGGTAACATATCATGAACTTTAAAATGGAGTGTGAAAATCTACGGAAGAGTTCTCTTTTCTTCTTAACAAAAGTAAACTCCACTGAAATGAATCAATCAGAGAAGTGGAATTTATTGGCTTTGTAAGAAATTCAACATATGATTGAATTGTGGTATTTTTGCAGTCTTCATAAAAATTAAAGGGAATCTTAGCATAAAGCTAATTAAAGAATTCTTTTGCTCGTACTAATAACCGCAACAGGTCTCCAAGAAGCAAAATCTTTAGTTAAATAGAATAACGCAGGTAAGGGAAGTCGGCAACATAGCTCTGTAAGTTAGCAAGAAAGAGTAGCTCTGGTGATTTCCTTGTAAAAGGATTAAAATCGAATCAGAACTTTAAAGGTTAGGGGAATCCGACTGTTTAATAAAAACATAGCATTCTGATAAATCTAAAAGGTTCATTACAGAATGTGATTTCTGCCCAGTGCTCTGAATGTCAAGGTAATGAAATTTACTTAAGCGCGGGTTAACGGCGGGAGTAACTATGACTCTCTTAAGGTAGCCAAATGCCTCGTCATCTAATTAGTGACGCGCATGAATGGATCACCGTGATTCCCACTGTCCCTATCTGCAATCTAGTGAAACCACAGTCAAAGGGAACGGGCTTGATTGGAACGGCGGGGAAAGAAGACCCTGTTGAGCTTGACTCTAATTTATCATGTGAAATCGATTTTTTGGT
>NW_001863822.1:0-768 GCF_000209125.1 Entamoeba dispar SAW760
ACATATGATTGATTGTGGTATTTTTGCAGTCTTCATAAAAATTAAAGGGAATCTTAGCATAAAGCTAATTAAAGAATTCTTTTGCTCGTACTAATAACCGCAACAGGTCTCCAAGAAGCAAAATCTTTAGTTAAATAGAATAACGCAGGTAAGGGAAGTCGGCAACATAGCTCTGTAAGTTAGCAAGAAAGAGTAGCTCTGGTGATTTCCTTGTAAAAGGATTAAAATCGAATCAGAACTTTAAAGGTTAGGGGAATCCGACTGTTTAATAAAAACATAGCATTCTGATAAATCTAAAAGGTTCATTACAGAATGTGATTTCTGCCCAGTGCTCTGAATGTCAAGGTAATGAAATTTACTTAAGCGCGGGTTAACGGCGGGAGTAACTATGACTCTCTTAAGGTAGCCAAATGCCTCGTCATCTAATTAGTGACGCGCATGAATGGATCACCGTGATTCCCACTGTCCCTATCTGCAATCTAGTGAAACCACAGTCAAGGGAACGGGCTTGATTGGAACGGCGGGGAAAGAAGACCCTGTTGAGCTTGACTCTAATTTATCATGTGAAATCGATTTTTTGGTATAGGCTAGGTGGGAGACTTTGTCAAACGTGTAATACCACCACTAGAAATACTATTTCACTCATTTCGTTAAATGTTAAAATGGATTTTCCATTAATTTAAAAACATTAAAACTTCGGTTGAAACAGGCGATTGAAAAAGATAGACGGGGAGTTTGGCTGGGGCGGCACATCTGTTACAAGATAAC
>NW_001863821.1:0-742 GCF_000209125.1 Entamoeba dispar SAW760
ATTACTAAGAGACTACTAGACTAATACGCTAAGAGATATTAAGAGACTATTAGACTAATACATAGGTGAGAATGTTAATGTTTGTATTATTTAATTTATAACAATATACTAACCAAATAGATTATTAGACTAAGAGATTTAAAAGACTACTAGACTATTATAAGATATTAAAAGACTACTAGACTACACAAGATATTAAAAGACTATTAATGTTTGTATTATTTAAACACAAAGAGATTATTAATGTTTGTATTATTTAATTTATAATTCTATACTAACCAAATAGATGAATAACTATGTATAATATAATAGTTTTGGGTCTCAAAAAACCCACGAGAAACAAAACTATTTTGAGTAGTATTTAATTATGTTAAGCATTCTTAAAATAAATTATAAACATATTTACAGCTTCATTAAATAAAACCATAAACATACATTACCATAAAAGCATTAAGAGAATAAGGATGATTAATAATAATTAATGCTACTATATAATGAGAGGAATAATAAAGAGAGAATATAGCATTTACGTTTGTTTAAATAATAAATTATGAGAGAATAGCACAGTTTGTCAATAAAATAATAAATAAAATAAGTATTCATAATATTTAGGGAGAATAATATAAGAGATAAACAGAATAAGTAATCTCATAGAAGAGATTAATTAAAAGAAATAAGAAATGATTATTAAAAGAATTTAATATAATCATAATAGATATATGTTGTTAAGAATGAAAGAATT
>NW_001863820.1:0-930 GCF_000209125.1 Entamoeba dispar SAW760
CCTTTCTATATCTCTCATTTCTTATATCTCTATTATTACCTTAGGGGATGTAGCTCAATTGGTAGAGCTTTCGCTTCGCATGCGAAGGGCAAGGGGATCGATACCCCTCATCTCCATTATTATGTATCTATTTATCTATTTATCTATTCTATATATATTATTATTATTATGTTTATTATTATTATGTTTTTTATTATGTTTATTATTATTATGTTATTTATGTTTATTATATTCTTATATGTTTATATGTTCTTATTATTATGTATATTTCTATACCTTTATCTATTTTTATATCTATTCTATATGATTATATGACTATACTATGTTCTTGTCTTCTATACTTATACTACCTACACTTTAACTTATTAACTTATTACCTTATTAACTTATTCCCTTATTATCACTTTATCACTTTATCACTTTATCACTTTATCACTTTATCACTTTATTATTACTAGTCTATACTATATGTGTGTATCTTATAGTCTGACTTATACCTTTATAGTTTTATAGACTTCATTATTTCTGTATTTATATATCAAAGCATTCGTGCCCGAGTGGTCTAAGGGGGCCGATTTAAGCTCGGCTATCGGAAGATGCGTGGGTTCGAACCCCACCGGATGCATTCTTTTTATACACTTCACTTATATGTTTCTTTATATATTATTATATTATATATATCTATATTCTTATTTCTATTATTATTATTATTATGTTTATTATTATTATGTTCTTTATTATGTTTATTATGTTTATTATGTTTATTATGTTTATTATACTTATACACTTCTTATTCTACTTCTTACTATATTATCTTTACTTCTATTATATATGTATCTTAGTATTTATACTACTTATACTATCTTTCTTATCTATACAACTTATACAACTTATACAACTTATACAACTTATACACCCTTATGTATATGT
>NW_001863819.1:0-918 GCF_000209125.1 Entamoeba dispar SAW760
TATAAGTTATATAAATGATATAAGTTATATAAATGATATAAGTTATATAAATGATATAGATATGATATAGATATAGATATAGATATGATATATAAAAGACATAAGAAAGATAAGATATAAAATAAACAGACTAGGAATAATAATAAAAGTACATAGTCATATAATAATATAATAATATAAGAAAATATATGATAGTCATAGTCATAAGTAAGTAGGATAACGGTAGGTTCATATCAAGTAGGATACACCCGTTCCCATCCGAACACGGAAGTAAAGATGCTTAGAGCCTGATCAGTACCATTATGTTCACACAGATGGGAACGTCAGGTAATCTACCTTTTTGTTTTTATATAGAGAGTTTTTTTTTAAATAAAGGAATAAAGGAATAAAGGAATATAGAAATATAGAAATATAGAAATAAAGGAATATAGAAATAAATACATACATAGATATATAAATAAAGATATATATAAATAAATAAATAAAGAAATATATATATATATATAAATAAAGAAATATATATATAATAGAATATAAAGGTTATAGAAGTTGAAAGGGATTAAAGTAAAGTAATCTAGTCAATAAAAAGACGAGCTTGGCAGGGATCGAACCTGCAATCCCCAGATTCGTAGTCTGATGCGTTTCCATTGCGCCACAAGCCCTATAACATTCATAAAATACTGGGAAGATAAAAAAAGGGATATATAAGTTATATAAATGTTATAAGTTATATAAATGTTATAAGTTATATAAATGATATAAGTTATATAAATGATATAAGTTATATAAATGATATAGATATGATATAGATATAGATATAGATATGATATATAAAAGACATAAGAAAAGATAAGATATAAAATAAACAGACTAGGAATAATAATAAAAGTACATAGTCATATAATAATATAATAATAT
>NW_001863818.1:0-942 GCF_000209125.1 Entamoeba dispar SAW760
GCGTATGCTTCCTGTCGGGTTCGAACCAACGACCTTTAGAACTTCAGTCTAACGCTGCTACCAGCTGAGCTAAGGAAGCTTACAAGTTAAAGAAGGAAGTAAAAAGTAAAAAGGGAGTATATAAGAAAGTGAAAGTATATAAATAAATAATAGAAATATAAAAAGGGGAAAGATTAAACATAAACATAAACATAAACATAAACATATATAAAGAAGTAGATAACATAAACATATATATATATTAACATATAAACATATATACATATATACTTAATAACATAATAACATAATAACATAATAACATATAAAGAAGTAGATTATATAAACATATATACATATATACATATAAATAAACATATATAAAGGATAAGAATATAGGTATAGGTATAGTTTTTGAAATAATTAAACATAGATGTATAAATATAAATATAAATATAAATATAAATATAAAATAGATATATAAAGGAATGATATACATTATAAGTATAAACATCTACTATAAGTATAAAATGGTTTCACCCGGGTTCGATCCGGGGACCCTCACCACGTCAAGATGATGTGATAACCAACTACACCATGAAACCTTTATAAACTGGTAAAAGGTCAAAGGTATATAGATACACTAAGAAAGGTTTATAAAGTAGTAAAAGGTCAAAAGGATATAGTTAGTGATATAAATAAAGTAGATAAAGATATATCAAGTGATATAGATAAAGATATAGACAAAGATATATATATATATAGATAAAGGATATAGATAGTGATATAGATAAAGGTTTATATATATTTATATATAGATAAGTAAGTAACTAAAGAATAGTGATATATACATATGATAAGATATACATATAATAATAAGTTGGTAGGGGATATAGTGATATAGTTATATACATAAGATAAGATGGAAAGGGGTAGTAAAGATAGTAAAGATAGTAAAGATAG
>NW_001863817.1:0-689 GCF_000209125.1 Entamoeba dispar SAW760
GAATAATAATAAAAGTACATAGTCATATAATAATATAATAATATAAGAAAATATATGATAGTCATAGTCATAAGTAAGTAGGATAACGGTAGGTTCATATCAAGTAGGATACACCCGTTCCCATCCGAACACGGAAGTAAAGATGCTTAGAGCCTGATCAGTACCATTATGTTCACACAGATGGGAACGTCAGGTAATCTACCTTTTTGTTTTTATATAGAGAGTTTTTTTTTAAATAAAGGAATAAAGGAATAAAGGAATATAGAAATATAGAAATATAGAAATAAAGGAATATAGAAATAAATACATACATAGATATATAAATAAAGATATATATAAATAAATAAATAAAGAAATATATATATATATATAAATAAAGAAATATATATATAATAGAATATAAAGGTTATAGAAGTTGAAAGGGATTAAAGTAAAGTAATCTAGTCAATAAAAAGACGAGCTTGGCAGGGATCGAACCTGCAATCCCCAGATTCGTAGTCTGATGCGTTTCCATTGCGCCACAAGCCCTATAACATTCATAAAATACTGGGAAGATAAAAAAAGGGATATATAAGTTATATAAATGTTATAAGTTATATAAATGTTATAACGTTATATAAATGATATAAGTTATATAAATGATATAAGTTATATAAATGATATAGATATGATATAGATATAGATATAGA
>NW_001863816.1:0-936 GCF_000209125.1 Entamoeba dispar SAW760
AGGAGTAAAAAGTAAAAAGGGAGTATATAAGAAAGTGAAAGTATATAAATAAATAATAGAAATATAAAAAGGGGAAAGATTAAACATAAACATAAACATAAACATAAACATATATAAAGAAGTAGATAACATAAACATATATATATATTAACATATAAACATATATACATATATACTTAATAACATAATAACATAATAACATAATAACATATAAAGAAGTAGATTATATAAACATATATACATATATACATATAAATAAACATATATAAAGGATAAGAATATAGGTATAGGTATAGTTTTTGAAATAATTAAACATAGATGTATAAATATAAATATAAATATAAATATAAATATAAAATAGATATATAAAGGAATGATATACATTATAAGTATAAACATCTACTATAAGTATAAAATGGTTTCACCCGGGTTCGATCCGGGGACCCTCACCACGTCAAGATGATGTGATAACCAACTACACCATGAAACCTTTATAAACTGGTAAAAGGTCAAAGGTATATAGATACACTAAGAAAGGTTTATAAAGTAGTAAAAGGTCAAAAGGATATAGTTAGTGATATAAATAAAGTAGATAAAGATATATCAAGTGATATAGATAAAGATATAGACAAAGATATATATATATATAGATAAAGGATATAGATAGTGATATAGATAAAGGTTTATATATATTTATATATAGATAAGTAAGTAACTAAAGAATAGTGATATATACATATGATAAGATATACATATAATAATAAGTTGGTAGGGAATATAGTGATATAGTTATATACATAAGATAAGATGGAAGGTGTAGTAAAGATAGTAAAGATAGTAAAGATAGTAAAGATAGTAAAGATATAAGATATAAAGATATAAAATATAAAATATAAAATATAAAATAGTATAAGTAGTATAAGTAGTATAAGTAGT
>NW_001863815.1:0-990 GCF_000209125.1 Entamoeba dispar SAW760
TTTATATCACTTTCCAGTGTTTATATGACTATTTATTGTTCTATATATGACTATAGATGCCATACTTTCTTATTATCTTACTATCATACTATCATACTATCATACTATCATAGTATCATACTATCTTACTATCTTACTATATGTATCCTCTACTTATACACTAGATATACTATATCTTACTTTATCTATACTTTATGGATACTATATGTATAAAAAGTGAGGGCTAGAGGGATTGAACCACTGACCGGCTGATCTGGAGTCAGCTGCTCTGCCACTGAGCTAAGCCCCCTTCATCTATATTTAATCTATACTATATTCTTTTTATGTACTTCCCTTATATATTATATATTATATATTATTATATTTATTATATATATTATATGTATATATTCTACTTTATATATTATATATTATATCCTTTATATTCTATATTCTATTTTATATTCATGACTTATACTTATACTTATACTTATATGCTTTATTATTATATTCCTTTATTACTATATTCCTTTTATACTTTATTCCTTTTATACTTTATTCCTTTTATACTTTATTCCTTTTATACTTTATTCCTTTATTACTATATTACTATATTCTTTTTATACTTTATTCCTTTATTACTTTATTACTTTATTCCTTTTATACAAATACTCTCATGTATGTATATGTATAATATGTATAATATGTATAATATGTATAATATGTATGTATTTCTTTAAAAACAATGCTCTCAGCAGGTTTCGAACCTGCGACCCTGGCGTTATTAGCAGCATGCTCTACCGACTGAGCTATGAGAGCTTACTATAACTACTTTATCATATAATCTGTTTACATATTATGTTTATATTATATATATTTCTTTCTATTTATATTATCTATATATTATTATATGTTTATATGTTTATATGTTTATATGACTATACTATTCTATTCTTTAACTATTCCGACTAACTTATTCACTCTTTTATATAACCTTTTATAACTTAAACT
>NW_001863814.1:0-932 GCF_000209125.1 Entamoeba dispar SAW760
AAAAGAGTGAAAAGAGCTTGAAAGAGTAATATGTGAACGGATAATTTATAAGAAAAATAGTAGAATGTATTATAAATAAAAATATAAAAAGATTAGATATATAAGTAGTATATTTAATAAGATTGTATTGAAATTTGTAATATAGGAAATTATTAAGAGCAAGAGAATTATTTCATTTATAGTGATTATTAATAAACGAGAATATTAAGAGAAATCTTAGTATTTAATTGTGAATTAAAAGTAAAAATCCAATAATAATGGAATGATAAAAGCTATTTAAGGTAAGATTAATACATTTAATCCCGAGAATAGAAACTCTTGAAGAAGTAAATTATCTACCCGTCTTGAAACACGGACCAAGGAGTCTAACATGGATGCGAATGAGAATAGCAGGAAAGCTATAACATGAAGAGAAAACGAAAAACTATGAGAGTGTAGAAATACATTTAGCAATAGTATCTTTCAATAGAAGAAGTAAATATGTTAGGACCCGAAAGATGGTGAACTATACTTGAACGGATTGAAGCCGAAGGAAACTTTGGTGGAAGATTCACGCAGTGTTAACGTGCAAATTACTTGTCATATTTGAGTATAGGGGCGAAAGACTCATCGAACTATCTAGTAGCTGGTTCCACCTGAATATTCCCTTAGGAAGGTCAAAGTATTAATAGTATTGATTGGTAAAGATAATGATTAGGTGTAATGGGTGAGTATTTTCACTCAACATCTTGTCAAACTATGAATAAACAAAGAAGAATTCTCAGTGTTAAATACACTTCAGGAATTTAAATATAAACATACTTTGAATCGGCCAAGTATGGTAAGCAGGACTGGCGATGCGGGATGAACCGAACGTCGAGATAAAGTGCCAAAAAGAAACATAACGAGTACCACAAAAGGTATTCATTCATATTGACAATAGGACGGTGGCC
>NW_001863813.1:0-825 GCF_000209125.1 Entamoeba dispar SAW760
ATATCTATGTATGTATTTATTTCTATATTCCTTTATTTCTATATTTCTATATTTGCTATATTCCTTTATTCCTTTATTCCTTTATTTAAAAAAAAACTCTCTATATAAAAACAAAAAGGTAGATTACCTGACGTTCCCATCTGTGTGAACATAATGGTACTGATCAGGCTCTAAGCATCTTTACTTCCGTGTTCGGATGGGAACGGGTGTATCCTACTTGATATGAACCTACCGTTATCCTACTTACTTATGACTATGACTATCATATATTTTCTTATATTATTATATTATTATATGACTATGTACTTTTATTATTATTCCTAGTCTGTTTATTTTATATCTTATCTTTCTTATGTCTTTTATATATCATATCTATATCTATATCTATATCATATCTATATCATTTATATAACTTATATCATTTATATAACTTATATCATTTATATAACTTATAACATTTATATAACTTATAACATTTATATAACTTATATATCCCTTTTTTTATCTTCCCAGTATTTTATGAATGTTATAGGGCTTGTGGCGCAATGGAAACGCATCAGACTACGAATCTGGGGATTGCAGGTTCGATCCCTGCCAAGCTCGTCTTTTTATTGACTAGATTACTTTACTTTAATCCCTTTCAACTTCTATAACCTTTATATTCTATTATATATATATTTCTTTATTTATATATATATATATATTTCTTTATTTATTTATTTATATATATCTTTATTTAGATATCTATGTATGTATTTATTTCTATATTCCTTTATTTCTATATTTCTATATTTCGATATTCCTTTATTCCTTTATTCCTTTATT
>NW_001863812.1:0-944 GCF_000209125.1 Entamoeba dispar SAW760
TCAATTCAAAGTATTATTACAAACGTATTACTGACACAATTATTATATGCTATTACAATGATATATTCTTTAACTTGGTTTTATTATGTATGAATTATCTGATTGATTTCTTTCTTATAATACAATTTTGATCAATATGAATAAATAAATATGAGATTGAAAGAGTTATTTCTAAAGTATTACAGCAAGTAAGATAATAAGTACTTTCAGTTGTATTTGTTATATGAATAACCATGATTTATATTTCTAGATAATTACAAGCTGATTGAGTAAAATTTCATATGAAAATCAATTCTTTAAGTTCATTATTTGAATTATTATTTCATTTTTATTTGGAATATCTTGTTTTTATTACATTATCAATTCAAATGTATTCTATAGAAATGACTCAACTCTTCTTCACAAATAAAATAGTAGAACTTTACATGTAGATTAACACCATCTATATCTCATCTATTGATAATTGGTTTTCATTATCAAATGTTGTAATTCATAATAATCGATATATTATTATAAGAATAGTGATTTATGAATATATCAAAATACAACACAAATGTCAGAACTAGTAGTAAACAAGTATTGATTTGTTTAGAATTAAATGGTATTTTTTAAAGTAGGTTTTATGCTTATTACAATATTGTTAAACCAACATTTTATTCTCTAAAATGAAAATAAAGAAGAACATAACAATATGAATTATTGTTTATATTTCTCATTATATTTTATTTTAGCAGTGTTCAGAATATTTCTATTTTCTATTTTACTTACAATTTTCATTATACTTAACACTTTAATATCATTATTCGTTCAACAACAAATTTCTCATTTCTTGTTCCAATAAATTGTTGTTTTGGAATGCTTATGAATCCTCCTAAATCTTCTACACTTTCCATCTTATTTAAACGTCCAATTTTGATATTTTCATTCCATCCACCAAATCGAAG